>NW_026100782.1:1420-2427 GCF_025091365.1 Daktulosphaira vitifoliae
GTCGGGACAAATTTTTTTTTTTCATTTTGTAGTACATAAAATAAGCTTTAATTTTATATATGTTTAAAGGACGCAGTATTTCCGGAACATTTTCAAAAATTAAGTTGAAAAATTTATTTTCTTCATTTATCGTTTTCATTTATTCATTTATTCATTTATCGTTAACATATATTTTATATGTAAAAATAGAAGATTACAATAAATGTGAAATCAATAAATGTTATCAACATAGGGCATTATTAAGATATGTCTACCATACCGGACAATATATCGACATTTGGGCTGATGTAGTGGTCGAATATTTCGTTAATAATACAGAGTATGAAAAATATGAGGCAATTACTAACGATTTAATTGAACGTACATCGGTCGATTTGGAGATTTATTTACGAGAATTGTATGAAAAGCTATTCACCGTAAAGTCTGATTATGGGCATAAACGTTGGCTTGAAGGTAAAAAAAAAAATAATAGTAATACTTTTGATAATAAAATTAAAACTACTAGTTAATAGACGAAACTAATTTACTTTATAAAGGTTGAAAATTATGTTTACATAAATTATTTTTATTGTACAGAAAGACTTAGCTTATTTACAGGTAGCAGTCAAAAGTTGAGGAGTGGATTTAAAAATCGTCGTATAATTGATCTTGTTTGCATGTACAACTTAATTGTATCACGTAAACAAGATGAATATTAGCATTAGCATTGAAACTGGTTTTCATTTGACGATTCATATTAGCCAATATAGATTCAAAGTAAGATTATGATTATGAATATTAAACATAGGTTTAACTGAGCTTAACTCGACTCAGCATATGGCAAATTTGGTACCGACATACTATCCCACCTCAATTACCTATCTTAATTTTAATTTGGGTGGCGAGACTGTAGATGAATATTCATAGTGGTATTTATAATTTGTAAATAATAAGTTTGTTTTTGTTGTAAGTTAATTATTTTTTTTTCTTTCATATTTTGTATATAATATTAATAATAATATACATTA
>NW_026100783.1:0-2425 GCF_025091365.1 Daktulosphaira vitifoliae
AAAAATTTAATTTGTACAAACAAGGAACTTGTTTATTTAAGGAATAAAAATATTTAGAAACGAATCAAAATAATATTATTTAAAGATAAAACCAGAATAGATTTATTCATTGTCTTGTAACTTTACACGCAATGAATCTTTGATAGGGACGTCACATAATGTACAACTATTGTTATCAATGCATTTACTGCAATACCAACCATCACCACATGGTATCATTACGTGTTTGCTTGGAGGATCCACATATTTTATTTGATTGCGGCAGCTTATACAACGTGCTTCTCGTCCATCTAAGAAACATCTTGGTGGCAAAGACGTAAAATCTAATTGCAGATATTGAAAATTAGTATTTCTAATAAAAACGTTTACATGAGTTACTTAGAACTTATAAAGGCTTATTAAGTAATTAAGGAAAAAAAAACTGCACAGTCTAAGATGTTATTAATGAAATAAATATATATATAACATGTAAGTATAAAACAATGGAATATGCACTTGTAAACGCCCTTTCAAAACCAGTTCCACGTTCACATTTTTTTTTAGGAAACTTCAAAATCTTAAATTATAGAGAAATAGTGGACGATTTATTGATAAACTATTTAAAAATAGGTAAAAAGAATTTTTTTTGATTTTATCATTTTCTGTATAAAAAATACATGATATTTTTAATTTTATCAGGAAAAGGGTTGAACATGTCATTTAAAATACATTTTCTTTATGAACACTTATATTATATACATGAAAATCTTGGAAATGATAACGATAAGCATAGTGAACGTTTTCACTGACAAATAAGTGATATAAAACGTTGTTACTAAAATTTTTGTGATAAAGCAATGAAGGGTTGGGTTGGGTTGGGTAATAAAACCTATAAAAGAAATATTAAGACCGATTCGTCTCATTTTTAATTCAATAAAATTGATTCTTTGGTAATCATAAATGAACTATAAAAATATAATAGCAAAAATTATAATTGTATTTTTCTTTTTCGAAAAGCAATAAGTATATAAATAACTTATTATTTATTTATTTGTTTAAAAACATATGAAATTTATTTTATTAAAAGTTATTTTTCTAAATCTATGTTAGAACAATTTCAATTTTCTTAATTCTATTGAAAATAACTTAATTATTTTTACTATTCTTTCTACTAATCAGGACATAATTAAGGCAATAGGAGTTGATGATGCTATTGTAATTATTCACCAAAAACGTTTTTTATGATAGTAATTTTAATCACTGTCAGATATCATTTATACTTGTCCCATCTATTCCACGTCTACATTGTGCCACGACCCCACTGTATTACAGTTTATCAAATAAATATCTCCACAAAAAATAAGAGATTAACATTCTTTTTATACTAAATTACAAGTAAAATCATATCTTTAAAATGAAACATTGTTTAATCAGCATAAACCAAAATATATTTTGTTAAAACTCGTTATTAAGCTGATTTCAAATCTGCAATTAGATTTTTTCCATCGCATCTTTTTTTGAGATTATTAGTTATTTATAAAAACAAATATTCACATTTTAAATTGTGTCGCTTCGTGACACACGATACACAGCGAATCGTGCCATCTTATCAGCCGTCGCCCTACTTGACACTCTACTTGACTGACCTACACTGTGTGGCGTATGGCATAGTGCAAAGTCAAGCAAGTGCCACACGGCTAACGACGACCCGCCGCAAATGATACGTTATCTTCTAATAAGTTTTGTATCAAGCCATTCAATTTTAATAAGCGTTTGCCATAAAAGTAAACCACTTTATAATTTCTTCATAAAATTACAATACTTAATTATTAGTATCAATTTCGTACTATATTTAATTGTTATAGTAGATATTATTCATTTATTATACTTATAAATCATCGAATTATTAATTAGGAATAATGAAGGAAATAGGAGTTAATTTAAATTTTGGTATAATCCACCATTTTCTTAAAATTAGACACTATCTACAGATCTGCATCGAAATTTTTATTATGATAGTGATTTTAATCAATTCCGTCTATACTTATTCCAATCGTGATACGACCCCACTGTGCTATTTTTTTACATACAGGCAGTTTGCAATGTATAGTAAAATTTGACGGTATAACAAAAACATACAACATAGGCTACACTCAAAAATAAAATTAATTTGGATTATTTTTACACTTATATTGACCTTTATTCGATTTTGATTATATCTTTATTAAGAATAAACGTAAAAAAATTAAAAATAAAGATTATTTAAGTATTATAGAAAATGTATATTTTAATTGAAAATAAAACACTACTATTAACAAAATAAATTTATCCTTTACATTTGAAACGACAAAACATTTAATGCTACCAATGAAAAGCTAATTTTGCAATATCTCAAAAAATAATTTACTTTTTGAATTTTGGACTTGATTTTCAGACTCGGCGAAAG
>NW_026100784.1:0-2424 GCF_025091365.1 Daktulosphaira vitifoliae
TTACAGAATAAAACATTATTATCTTCATCACTATTAGTGATGAATAGGGACTTCTTTTTTGGACTCAATAATTTCATTTCATTTTTCAAATTGAGTTTCAACTAGTTATTACTGTATAATTCTGAAGTTTCTTTTTTTAATTTATGTCATACATTACTTTGTTCGTTATTTGTTAAAAATAGAAATAACAACAATGTTTTAATAATTATTACAATTTTATTGATATTGGCTCCAACAAAATTAAATAACTTTAATTGGGAATAATTAATTGTAAATTCAAAATTACCTATATGTTTTTTATGAACTATTTTCAAAAATGCACTAAAAAATAAGTAACAAATACATCCATGTTAGTGAAATAAAAATAAAACTAGTATACATACACGATAAACATCTAAAAACGCTTAAATATTACTCATGCATTATGGGGTAGTGTCATAATATATACTCGTCACTATCAAAATATTAAATAACAATAAGCTGCTCTGTTAGTGTTCACAATAATGGTTTTTCATTTAAACTTTTAATTTATGATAATCAACATTTTAATTTATAAATTATATTTATATTCTTAGAATAACATAATTTTTGACCTGACACAACCTCATTATTTGCCTCTTACGACTGGCAGAGGGGCCGTAGAAGTATCCTTATTCCCTATCCACAAGGAAAACCTTTGTTTATATTCATAATTAAAAAAAAAAAATTTAATTCAAAAATTTTTAATGAACTTTTTCTAGTTATTTACCTATTGGTTTTTACCGATCAATTGACTACGTTAGACCCGAGCATAGTGATTCTTGAGGGCACAGACGGCAATCGCCATAACCCATCCTCTTAATCCGCCCCTGTATAAGACTGTCAAAATAATTTTTTTTTCATAGTAACATGCATATTAAAATTGCTTAAAAAATAGAAAACTGTTCAATTTAAAAAAATATAAATTGTAACTTTTATATCAATACTTCGAAAATTATTAACATTTTTATACTACACTGAAAAAAAAAATGCGTGTATTTAATCAAAATATTAATTGAATCGATAAATTTATTCATTACAATATTTTCAATGATCGTATTTATTAAGACATTTAACAGTTTTTCATTGACTGTGAATAACGAACGAGTTCGTTTTGTTAGTATTAAAGAACGGGATTTATTAATATAAAAAGCAGAATAATAGGTTTAATGTATGGGTTGATTATATAATATCATTAATTAATATTACGAACTATTTCCACTGTTTTCATATAAAAAATAATATAAAAATAATCTGCCGACAACGATTTAATGAGTTTTAATAATCGCTAAAAGTTGTCGGAATTAAACCCTAACCTACCTACCACAGTTTAAACAGAGAAGCGTCATCTAATTGACCAAGCCTATACAGGGTTGCTTTGTTGTGCAATATTTATACGTTTAAACACAACATTTAACTTAGCTTCATTCTCATAAAATTTATAAAAATGTAAAAATATGTCATCATTTCGCTTCTCTAGTGTAATAACGACTTTTTGCAAATTTTTTATTTATTAACATAAATACAACAAATAGGCTTGATCATAGGTACTACTAGATAAAAATCTCACGGGGTGCTAAAAATATGTATGACTCACAGACCGTGTAGTGTTTCACATACATACCTCCCTTACTAGTATTGTTAATATCGTTTACATAGATATGTTCAATAAACAAATTAATTATAATTAATATACAAAACAATACAATTATTATTATAAAATCAACAATCAATATCGTTATCTGCATACGTATATAATGAAATAAAAAGTTACAAAATCAATATTTGTACGAACAAACCAAGAAATTTGTTCTAATTTTTTAGGGGATGCTTAAGTCCCATTAGTTCAGCGGCATATATATATATATATAGGCACTATAAAAAATTGCCTATAGTGGCAATTTTTGAAGCCCGACAAATTTTTATGACTGGTAAATTTATAAAAACTGATTTTTATAAAATCGTTTTCGTTTATTGTGTACTTATAATATGTATATTAATAGTTACAAGCAAAGTTAAATCTATTTTCAATTTCTCGGTAACAATGTCGTAAAAAATGGTTTATTTTTCAAGTATAAGAGTAGTTTTTTGTGGACTTTTTCGTATATGTCAAACATCTTTAGAAACACAACTTTTAACTGATGGATTTAGTAATAGGAAAAATTCTATTAGCCGCTTTAGTTACCATTAAAATAATATATAGCATAGAAATGTTATTATTACCTAAAAAATAGAAGTTATGTGTTAAAGCATATTGATACTACATTAATTAAACAATTAGATTATGAGATAGAATATTGGAGAAATGTATTACAAAGAGTATTTAAAACTATTTAAGTCGCTAGCTTTCCGTAGACTTCTTTTCGGAAGCATTATTCGTATTTTGGTAACTCAATTTTATAATTA
>NW_026100785.1:0-2421 GCF_025091365.1 Daktulosphaira vitifoliae
ATCCGACCACACTCTTTCGGTTTTTCATTTCCTCTTCTTTTTTTAACGTTCATTTCGATAACTATTTTTTTTTTTGACATATAAAAATTAAAAAATAATTTATGTATACATTTTTTATTTTAATTTCACATAATAAAATGACATAATTAACTGTACATAAACAAAAAAATTCTAATTTAGCATTTCTTATAGTATAAGATTTATATATCAATGTTTTTGTTTTAGGAAAACATAAGTACGTCAGGTTACCTAGATTATATGACGATAGTGGGTTTGGTTTACCATGGAGAACTTGGATGAACGTAGAAATGTTAAATACGTCTAATAAACTTCCCCTGTGGATGCACTACTATGGAAGATGGGGAAATCCGCATAACAAATGCCATCCTCTGTCCCGAATGGGTCTTCAAATATGTCAATTTACTGATGGTCCAACCGGTATACCGATGAAACCATATGATTTTCAATGTTAAAAAATATTTTATCATGTAAAATATCAATCATATTTTAAACATACTGTTGTAAGAGAAATTTATAAGACCGATGTGATAAATATTAACTATATTCATAATAACTTTCGAGAGGAAAACGTGTTCTTGATCATATAGTATGTCTTTGTTGTATTTTATTGTAACTTTTAATGTTGTTGATATTATAGTATATGTATATTATTATCGTTATTAAAAATCTTACTTTATGTTCATCACTACGACCATATTATGCAAGGGCTGTTCTGAGAGAAAGTAGAACTTCTCATGTTTAAGTTAATTGTATAAATAATTTTTTAACGCTCTAACGCCGATTCTAATTAATGTCATTATTCATTTTTTACTTAATAAACTAATTAATAATACTGTATCACATACAAAATTATTTAAGAAGAGATAAGGTGACCCTTTTTTAATTAAGGATTACAATAAAATCAATTTATTCAGTATTACCATTGAGTATAAATATATGTTTCTATATGTAATGTATTAACAAACATATGTTCTTTACAACGCAAGATTTGTCTGGTCACATATCGCATACTTCACGCAATAACCCTGTTTTTATTCTGTTTAATTTCTATTTACCCATTTTTACGGTAAATCTTACTACTGCACTTTTAATAAACAAGTCTTTAATTTCAAATTAATTCTACAAATAACAAATCAATAAATTGTAGTATAGTAAAAGTTATAATCTTAAACACAAATAGAATATTTAATAAATAATAAAGTCATAAAATAACAAAATATTTTTAAAATCATTTTTAATTTACTAAACAAAAAATGTATCTATACTTTTGTACACATTTTAAAGTTATCTCTATGGATATTACTATATTCAAAGGTAAAATTAAAAAAATTATAAATAAGTATTAGCCCAGACCTTATTCTAATAAAGAAATTTTACAGATCACTTTGAAAATTTAATTATATATTTAAATGAGAATTAATTAACTCAGGTAACATATGATTTTCATAAAAATTAATTAGTTGATTTTCTATATTATCACTCCAAAACTAGTCATCACGTATAATTTTGAAATGAATTATTATTAAAACAATTAATTATTGTGATATATGATTAAAATTCGTAATAAATCGTGTTAAATTAAGTATATGTGTATCATTTTCCTGTATTCTCAAATTTCCTAACGATTATTCTAATGTTATAATTTAGAAGACGAATCATTAACCGTGTCTTAGTACAAACCATCTCTAAAACAATATTAATAATGAGTCATTATTAATGACTATTAAATAATTTTGCGTTAAAAATTTAATACATCTCCATTTATCCATATGCTTTTCATTTTAATTTTTAGTGAATTCCAAAATAAAAACCCAGCACAGTGGGGACGTGGCGCTAATTTCAAATCAGAAATTATATTTTTTCTATCACCAATAATTTTTAATATCATTACTAATTAGTCAAAAACTATAGGATATAACTAAAGAAAATAGTTCTGAATATTTCAATTGTATCATCTATTTAAACACAAAGAGTTACATAGAAATTATTAAAATTTCTTTTAAAAAGATTTATTACAATAAATAAAATTTTTATTTATCCTAATGAAATACAAAAAAGTTGTTTTTAATTTATAATAAACTTTGATTTTTAATANAAAGTTGTTTTTAAATTAAAACAAATTTTGATTTTTAATATTTTAAAAATAATCAGTACAAAACCATAAATTTAGGTCAACTTTAAGTTTGAAATTTAAATTATTAAATAGAAAATTTTATGAGAATTAAAAAATAGTATTGTTAAGATGTGTAGATATCTTAATATGCAGTTGAGAAATTGTATAATTACTATTTACAGTAAATATATCGGAAAAGCTCAATATTAGCTTCGATGCGAAGCTGAGAAGGTATTAATTTTACTATGATGTGTTTTTTTATTTATTTTTTTTTTTGTGTCTGTGAA
>NW_026100786.1:0-2419 GCF_025091365.1 Daktulosphaira vitifoliae
AGCAAAGATATGTTTAGAGTACTTAATAATTAATTAGTAGACAAATTTATTTACCTTTAATATTTTTTTAATTTTGGTCTCGGTATCCTTTTCTAGTCTTACATCATCACCATTACCTTTATGTTTAAAAATTAATGGAGGCATTGGTGCTATGAATGGAAAAGGTGGTGGTGGTGGCGGCGGCGGTGGTGGTGGTGGAATATGGCCTGTAACAATTATTTTCTTAAATAATATCTACATTAGATTAAACATCAGACATTATAATTGATAAATACGATTGAGGTATTAATTTTAAAAAAATATCAGTAATAGTTAGAAATCAATAAACATTTTATCTTTAATTTAGTTACAATATATTATCAATTATTTATTAAAATATTGTATATTCTAATGAATAAACTATATATTTTATTAAACTTGCACAAAAATTTTATCTAAAAAACAATTTTGTATAAGAAAGGGGCAAATTATGTTTAGATCAACATCGCAAGCTACTGAAATATTCGAATTTTTACCGACTTCCATTATATAGTCAACTATATTAATTAGTCAAGAAAATAATCATAATTGAATTAATTAAAATTATGCTAATTCTTATCTTCTTAATAATTAACTTATTTTCTTGATAATTAAATTCTTAATAATTCTTAATAATATTGTTAACCCAATATTGGCAAAATCAGGTCAGTTGTTCTATTTAATCCAGTATTAGAAAAAAATATGAGATAAACTAACATCGGACCACAGGAGAAGATGTAATTACAAGAGTCTTCCTTGGTTTATGTATACGATTTGGTCCCCATTAATAAGTCACACTATTTGGCCGTTTAGAGGAGTCAGCAAAAAAGGTTGGCTAAAAATAAATGAAGGCAAAACCCAATAAATGGAGGTGGAGAGAAGACATAGTACGAGAATATATCCTTCTTCAACAGTGGGTATCCATGAGTTCATCGAGTCAAACACAATTTATATACTTAGGTTCGGTATTGACCGAAAAAAATGAAAGTGAAAAAGAAGTAGCAACAAGAATCCTGTCGGGGAACGAATGTCTTGGTTGGTTGTTTAACGAGATGGTCCTAGTGGCCGTAAAAACCCAAGAAGAAGAAGAATGAATAGTAAGTATATAATTAGTCGCATGCAAATAATCCCTTTTTAATATTTTATTCTAGTTATAAAAAAGTAATTATCTATACATTTTAAAATGTAAATAAAAGCAACTTCAGTAATGTATCAATGTTTTTAAAACTAAAACATTACAAATAAAGTTATTTTTACAATTGTAGTTATTATTTACTTTTTGTTTCATTCTTTATTACATAACTATTAAAAGATTCCTTCAGCTCCATTAATTCCGATTTTATAAATTGAAAATCATCTATAAAATGACACATTAATATAAATTATCATAATTAATGATAACATCAAATAATTTTTACCTTCAAGTTTCATTATTCTTTGCGAGTTTAAATCAAATATTTTATAACCTTCTAAAACGTACAAATTATTATATATATAAATATTGTATATTCATTACAAAATTTTATTTTAATAGAATCAAAACTAAAATACTTTAAATAAATTACTTTTTCCTTTAGATTTTTTTTTGCCTTTTTTTTCATCATAATGAGAAGCATTATTTATTTTAACCATTTCTAATGTTAAACTATGTACTAATTCTAAACATAAAATTAAATATTGATATTAAAATATTACACATTGCCCAACTAAGAAAGACGTCAAATAATGTTTTACCTTCGAGTTTCGTTAATCGCTGAGATGTTGCATCTCCTTTTAAAAAAAGAATAATGGTTAAAAAAAAAACTTTATATGAAATATTAAAATACTTACCAAGAATTGGTATGTTAACACTGTTGGTTAATATTAATCGATTGTGAGGTTTTAATAAATTTTACACAATTTTAATATTCATAACTGTCACTGGATTATTCGCGCTCTTTAAAGGTAATATAAAAAATGCGAAAAGTATAAAGCAAATAAAGAATTTTTGAAAGCAAATTTTTTATATTGGCAAAAAATATGATATACTAATTTATGTCCGAAATAAATTCAGTTTATAAATGTTTTTACAAAAAACGACAATTATTTGAATACTAAAAATTAAAAGTAAACTTGTAAATATTCTACATTGACTAGAATATTTACTATTATTAATCTGGAGAATTGAAAACTTTGAAATACTCGTAAGTAAAATTTAGAGTTCCTCCTAATTCAGAAAATAATCAAGAATCAACTGTATTTTGTTGTCAATAATATTGTTCTATACAAAAACATTAAAGCAGAGCTCATAGTTCATACAATTATATATTTTAAAAGTAAGCAATCCTTTTATTTGCGGTATAGTACATACTGTTATTTAGTAAATTTTGTCAATATATAAATGTTAGAACTATCAAACTCA
>NW_026100787.1:0-1338 GCF_025091365.1 Daktulosphaira vitifoliae
AGTGATAAAATCACTATCATAAAAAATGCTTTGATTCAAATCTATAGACAGTTTTCAATTTTTAAAAATTGATGGATTATTTAAAAAGCAAAATTAACTCTAATTTCATTATTTATATCCTGATTACAAGTTTTATGATTTATAACTGTAATATATGAATAAATATTTATTATAGCAATTGTATTTAGTATGAAATTGATTATCATTAATTTAGTATTGTAATTTTTAGGGAGAAAATATAAAAAATTATAATATATTTTGTTAAATCTATGGTAAACGTGTAACAAAATTGTAAGTATGAATTTATCAAATAAAATGTAGATTTCAGGAACATTTACAAAACTTAAGTTGAAAAAGTTGAGTTTTGTAAAAAAATTGATATTTGAATCCCCCCGGTGGACAGTTAAAGGGTCAGCTTATCATTAATATATAATTTATATCAAATTAAAAGAAAATACGTAGTAAGGTGTTTATATAAAAAAATTATTTCGTTCATTTTTCAAAAAGTTATGGCAGTTTTATGTATCAAAATAACATTGATTTTTTACACGACAATTACATTTTTGTTGAATTTTGGCGGTCATTTGTACATAGAAAATAGGTCGTCAGGACAAATTTTTTTCTTTATTTTATAGTATATAATGTAAGCTTAAATTTAACATATGTTAAAAAAACACAGTATTTCTAAAAAAATTTCAAATTTAAGTTGAAAAATGTCTACTTTTTATACGTATGTTCAAGTTTTGGACGCCCCATGTATAAGGGGAATTTTCCCGATTGAAACAAAAGTATATTTTACAAAACATTAATAATTCAAATTATAAATATTATTTTTAGTGTTACTAGATGACGTGGGAGATCGTGTCAAGTGGAAGTTTAGGATAAGGGTGGCCAACTCCAAGTATTTAGGATTATGGCGAGGAAGAAGAAAATTTTTAGTGTAAGTAGAGGAAAAATTAATTTTCTGACAAGTCATATTAAAACTACCATTTCAAACATAAAATAGTATGTAATTTGTATAACTATTCTGGGTTACTCCAGAAATTAAAGACTTAACCATCTCATTAACACTTATGGATGTTATTGTACTGAACAATGATAAAAATTTAAAACTATTTAGCATTTTTGTGAAATATTATTAAATAAATAAGTGATGAGTTATTTGAAAAAGTACAATAATATTTTCATTTGATTATTTATAATAGAGTGTATATTAGGGATTGCTCAAGTAATAGGAGTGTACAGTAAAAAATCTGAATACTGAATAATTTCCAAATATTTATCTTGTAACAAACCGAATACTAAAATTAAAAATCGAAATTCACTTGTCAAAAAAAA
>NW_026100787.1:1396-2417 GCF_025091365.1 Daktulosphaira vitifoliae
AAAAAAAAAAAAAAAACAATTAAAAAAATAGTTTTTTTTAAATATATTTTAATTTATTCATTAAGTGTATTCTAATCATAAGAATACTAAATTAAGTTGCTAAGTGATATTTAATATTTATACACAAATGTTTATAATCAAATATAGATCAGTTTGTTGTTTAATTTTGGATAAGAAAAACTTTTTTTGTGCTTGTATTGAAATACTGATAATCATTAAAATTTTTGTAAGAAATATTTTGATACATTTATTTTATTGTATATAACATTATTAAAATGAAGGTGAAGAGGTTTTTTCGTCGAATAGCAACATTATTTAAATGCTGTGTTTCGGAGAATAAGAAGCATAACACAAGTGGTAATGTATTTTAGTTCAATCTAGCTCAGATATTTTTTTAACGAATAATACCAAAATATATACAAAAAAGTATATTGGAAAATGCAAAAAGATAAAAATATACTTAAACATAATAAGTTGATGTTGCATAACGGGATAAATAGTACATTAAGCTGGAAAAAATAGAGTAATTTTCAGAGAAATATTATATTTACAATTGTAAATATCGATTGACTGTTGTCTAAAACAATTTTAAGACTACAAACTTAACAATGAATTATAGAAGATAATTGTTGTTAATGTTTCTGTAGATGATTACATCTACATCGTCTACATGACGATGCATCTAACATTAGTTTGTTAAATTCATTGATTTTATACCTTCATCTATATTTTACATAAATCATTTTTATAAATGACACCTTTTGATGTCTGCAGTATCATAAAATTGCATTTTTTTAGTACGCGAGTTGTATTATAATCAAAATATTTAGATTTTATAANCATAAAATTGCATTTTTTTAGTACGCGAGTTGTATTATAATCAAAATATTTAGATTTTATAACTTTAAAATTCAGGGAAACATTTTAGGGGCTTATGGAAGTTTATTCTTTTTTAATTCAATCATATACATACACGTTTAATTTATCAATAAAATATTTCATTAATAATTTACTCCAACTT
>NW_026100788.1:0-2416 GCF_025091365.1 Daktulosphaira vitifoliae
CTTTGAAATAATTTTTAATTTTTAGAAAAAATTCAAACAGAATATGTAACGTTGGATAAATCAAACAAAAATGTAATATATGATTAATTATGCATTAAAATATGATTAATGAGACCAGCTCAATTTATTAAACTAAATATATCATGAGAGACAAGTTCACTAATAAAAACGAAGCAACATAATAATATAAATTTAACAGCCAATAGTTAATCGAAACTATATTAACTATAGTGAATAAATAAAAATGCTTAATATTTGAACAACATGTAGTACTATTTGTAATGACTAATCATACTGTCAAATGACATTTCTAAGTGGACACTCCATTGGTTCATTCTTATGGTCTAGTATTCAAAACTTTTTTGGTTTTCATATGTATAAGAAAAATAATAACTGTAATTGAAATTCATTGTACAATTAATTTTAACTGTATATTGTAGATAATTAATCATTTATATGACTATTAACATTGTCATACCATTAAAATATCTTGTTATTTGTGAAAAACACTATATTTGTTCAACTTCACTACAAAAAAAGGTTGAGTTTTTTTTTTTTTTAATAGCGTTTATAAAATAATAATTAGCTAAACAATTATAAGTAAAAAGTATAACAGTCACAATACTATGTTATAACGGTACAACAAATATGGTAATAATTGTTAGTATACTCAAAATTATAATAAATTAAACATTATTTAAAATCATTGTTAACAGAGCCTTTAATGTCAAAGTGAAAAATTATTAAATTAAAATTTTTAATTGAAATAAATGAAGAGAGAAAAAAAAATAGGTAAATGAATAACTAAAAAATAATAAAATAATTAAAGATTAAATAACAAAGACGAAACTCCTCAAAAACGATATAATGGAAATAATTATAATGGAAGAACGGGAATTAAGAGTATTAGCTATGGAAATGGGATTAATATTGTGGGAGGCTAAGAGGCTAAATAGTTTATTTCTGCTGCTAATTAGGGCAGGACAATCAAAAAGAAGATGAAGAAAATCACATAGAGCTTCACTATTATGTGAACAGGGAAAAGAAGGAAACGGAATTTAAGTAAAGACGGAATGCATGGTAAGGAAGAAGATTATGACCTAACCTAAGTCTTGAGTACTGAGAAATGATATTTCTGGATAAGTCAACGTTATGAAACCATGGAAAATAAAAAATGGAAAGAGATATCGAGCGATTCCAACATACCGTTTTCAATTTTATTGAACTATCAACTATCTTGCCAGACTTTGTGGACACCGTAAATGTGCCAAAAAAGCAAAACAATGGTTTCAAAACTGATAAAAACTATGACTAAACGGAAAATTACTTTAAAAATAAGCGGGTAACTACAAACGTACGCAAGATAAACAAGTCCACACAATACGACCGATAAATCGTAACTGAAGGTTGACAGTTAAATATATACTTAAATATTAAAAAATTGAGTTATACATAAAAGCAAAAAAAAATTAATAGTTGTTGTAAATGTGTTTGTAACATATACAATTGTGGGCGTAGATATTCACCTAGAACTAGTGAAGCATTGATTTTAATTATATTTACAGAATAAAAATATTACTAGTTTATAACGTTAATATAATTAACGACTAGTTTAATTAAATGTAAACTAATGTAAACACGTTAAAATCAAGAGATTTTTGATATATATATAACTTACATTGAATTTAAATTTAAATTTATTTTGAATATTTTGCCTCCCTAAGTTTAGAAAAATGACTGTATTTTTGAATTAGTTTTTCAGGAGTCGAATATAGGCAATTTTGCGATTTCTACATGTTACACTGTGTCGTTGTGTGAAAAAGAAATGATTATTATTAGTGTGAGTGTCCATTATTGGTAGTATTTTCGTCGTGTAATAGTTGATAACAAAACCGATTGTGTACCTGCATTACTTTTTGATGCAATACGATTATATTGATAACTACGCACGTTTATTTATGTATGTTTAAAGCACATCAAACTAAAAAGTTAAAAATACTTTTTAAAATAAGATTAAAAGAAAAATGAAAGAAAAATACAAGTATTATTGTGATAAAAGCGTCGGGCGCTCAATATACGAAAAGTATGGCACAAAGCACCCACGCTTTTATAACAATAATACTAGTATTTTTTTTTCACTATTGTTTTAAGCTTATTTTAAAAATTAATATTAACTTTTTAGTTTGATGTTATGATAGTAGTTACAATCAATATCATGGTNATATTAACTTTTTAGTTTGATGTTATGATAGTAGTTACAATCAATATCATGGTTGTAACGGTAACGGAAATACAGTAATACATAATTAGACATCAACAATATTGTTTGAATTAGAAAAAAGTACAATAAATCGGTGCATTATAGAATGTTTTGTAATGATTTACCATATCATTATTGAACCTAAACTGTTGCGAG
>NW_026100789.1:0-2416 GCF_025091365.1 Daktulosphaira vitifoliae
GTACGGTTGCCAAGTCAGTAACACTTGTGTCGAACGCTCTTAGGGTACAAGGTTTCAACCCGTGTATGACAAGGATTTTTTTCTTAATTCTTATTAAGTTAGAATAAATTTTCAATTACTTTTATTTATACATTTTTCCAAAAATTATAGCAATATAAATATAAAATCGAGAATTTTTTCATGGAAATCGTACGTTTTTCTTTAATTTTGATGTCCGTTTTCACCACGAAAACAAGTCCAGAGGTTAGGTTTTTTTTTTCAAAATAAAGTAAATTACATAAGTTTTAATTTAATGTATATATTAAAGTGTCAGCCCTTCCCGAACATTTTGTAAAGTTAACTTGAAAAAGTTGTCATTTTGGATCCCTTCCTATGGGCTGGTAAAAAAATTTTCGAAAACTAGCGATTTTTAAATTTTTATTTTTTTTGGGGGATTTCCCCTGTTTACGAGGAACGAGGGACTTTTTTCAATTTTTGAGGGTAATGTCTTCGACTAGATACGATTTGTGATCTTTTGACGTATCATTGAAAGAAATCCGTTTGTAGAGAGCTGAGATTGAGCGTTCACAGACACAAAATAAAAAAAAACACATAGTAAAATTAATACCTTGTCTGCTTCGTATCGAAGCTAAAACATAGCGTTAACTTTAATATCATATTCAAATTATTTTTATATGCATTTGAAAATTCCGCAATTTGACAAAATTTAGCAAAGATGTACAGAAACAACTTTACTGTTTGGAAAAACTTGGGAAGTTTAAATTAAAAATTTTCAATTTAATTTGATCACAATAGTTCATATACGCAACACAATCAATTATAAATTCCTAGAAATAAAAATACTTGGTTTAAACTGTACAAATTGCAATGGAATTTAACAAACTTCAACCCTCCAATTTGTAGTTACACAATATGTCTATTTTTAACATTTTATTACATTGTAAATTGAATATATACTCTGCATTTACATAATTTTCATTAAATTAATTATCTTTATAAACATAATAATATTTTAATTATATAATAATACTTCAATTCAAACATAAACAATAGGCCGATTATTAAATTCTTGTAATTCTCTATCATTTTTATTTATTAATACACCACTATCATGAGAACGCAAATTTCGGAATTTGGCCAACTAAAAATAACAAAATTATTAATAAATGAATTTGTATACCAAAAAATAAGTTTATTGTTTATGCACGAAAAATTATTTAAAATTACTTGTTTTCTCGATATTTTAAATGGTATTGTGAATGCAATCCACGTGACACTTTCAGCGTAAGGCTCCGTAGTTAATGAACCAGGATATGCAAAATAATCGATCTGATCAGCTGTCTTTTTTAACCAAAAGAATTCTTCTCCTATTAATCTTATTACGCTAGAGCCGGGCTCAATAAGAGATTGAAGATCGTTGATAAAATTTGTCATTTCTTCGTCGTCTTCTTCTGATATCTACATAAAGACAGTCAGTAGTTACAAAAACATGCAATGTTAACTATCAATTGATTGTTCATCATTTATATTTAATCTTTCCTCTAAAAATCATCCCCAGTTAAAAAAAATGTATTAAATAACCTCGAGAATTAAAATTAATTATTATCAAAATTTATCATGAATACACTTGGGTAATTGTGATCCATTTAACATTAAGTCAAAAATAAAAAACAGTAGCACAGTGTGGACGAGGCATAGATGGGACAAGTATAGATGATATCTGACAGTGATTAAAATCACTATCATAAGAAACGCTTCGATGCAAATCTGTAGATAGTGTTTCATTTAGAGAAATTGGTGGATTATTCCAAAAGCAACATCAACTCTTATTTCTTTAATTATATCCTGATTAGTAGTTCTTTGATTTTAAAATATAATATATGAATAAATACTAATTATAGTTTTTAAATTCAGTATGAAATTGTGAGGCCAGCTATGATGTATGGTTCATAGTGTTGGGCGGTTGATAAGAAAGTAGAGCAGAGAATAAGTGTAGCAGAGATGAGAATGCTTAGTTGGATGAGTGGAGTGACTAGAGAAGATAGGATAAGGAACGAGCATATAAGAGGAAGTATNAGGAACGAGCATATAAGAGAAATTAAATGTGTTGCGTCAATCGTGGATAAGATGACAGAATATAGACTTAGAATATACACTTTAATGATACAATAAATAAATAAACTCACACATAAACACATATGCATTTATAACATTGTGTCTAATGTAAGTATAACATGATAAAAAGTAACCGTAAAATGAAAAAAATGGAATATAAATTTTAGTACTCATATTAAATGTAATGTAACTCGANAAATTTTAGTACTCATATTAAATATAATGTAACTCGAAAAATATTTGTTTAAATGAAAAACTATAAAATAATTTGTTTGTTTATAATTGTTTTTTAAACAACTTT
>NW_026100790.1:0-2413 GCF_025091365.1 Daktulosphaira vitifoliae
AAAAAAAAAAAAAATCTGATAAATAAATAAAACAGTTATTCTTTCTATTACCTTTAAATATTTTATACAATACTGGTAAGTGTTAAAGTATTCATAAGTTCATTTTTTGATTTTCGCAAAGAACGATGACATTGTATACAACAACGAGCTATAAAATTCATATTTTATTTTCTCATGAGTACAATGCAGTTGACTTAAAATCGTCTAGCTTGAATAATTATTTTATATAAATTCAAATTAGAGTTTTTATGGTCTTGTACAAAAGAAAAAATGATTTTTTTTAGCTTCGATACGATACTGAGAAGGTATTAATTTTACTATGATGTGTTATTTTTTTTTTTTATGTATGTTACTATTTTTTCTCAGCTCTCATCGAACCGATTTCTTTCAGCGATACGTCAAAAGATCACAAATCGTATTTAATTGAAGAAATTTCTATTAACAATTAAATAAATTTCCCTTGTTCCCTATAAATGGAGGAAATCCTCAAAAAAATTACAATTTTTAAAATCGATAAATTCTGAAATTTTTTTAAAACTGCCATTACTTTTTGAAAAATGAACAAATCAAATTAATTTTTTTTATATTGAAACCTTAGATATATCCCTTTCATTTGGTATAATTTTTTTAAAAATCTGACTCTTTACCTAGCGACAGGGAAAATTGAAACTTCTGCACAAAAATTTAACTTCTGAAGATGTTCCGGAAATATTGACGCTTTTATATATAACTTAAATTAGAGCTTATAAAATATACTTTACTATAAATAAAAAAAAAATTCGAACTATAGATTGTCTTCATGGTAAAAATGGTGACCGTATTCCAAAATATGCTATTTTTGTGTTAAATTCTCGGTTTTGTAGTTTATTTTAAAGTACCTTACAAGGGGAGTACATAGATTTTCATGAATATCATATAAATCTATTTGACATAACATATAAAATAAAGCTTATTTAATTATTTTTACATCTTTTAAATCGAGAAAAATAACTTTGAAATTTTGAACTAGCTTATATTTCCTTTAGCTTCCGACTAATGCGACGTACGATTCAATAACTTCAATGAATATCAAGAACCCCATCACTGTAGCAATATAACATTAATAATACAATAATACACATCTCAAACCGATCAAAATATCAGCATTTAATAACCGCAAATTATTAACTTAGATAACAATTTTATTGAAATATTTTTAAAACTAAAATCTCTGAGGATTATCTAAAGCCAACAAATTATTGCACAGAAATTGATTTTATTGAGTACAATTAAATTTTAACAAATTTTACAATTTAAATTTTTAAAAATGAAACAACAACTAAATGTAATTGCAATTTAACTTTAATAAACATTTTAATATCTAATGTTATATTATAATAAATTTCTGTGCTTCGTTTATTACTACCGCAAATAGTCCTGAAAGCTCATTTATTTTTTATGATATTATAACCTGTAAAAAAAAATAAACAAAACAATAATTTACAATATTTACACATTACTAATATATCATTTCAGCCAAATTGTATACAGTAAAATATATTTTTTTCAGCTAGAAGATCATTTCATTAGTAATTATAAAAATAAATTTTATTAGGTACTTATATACTGTCTAAATGCAAATGAAAAATCAAAAATTGAAAACGACTTATTTTCAAATATATCAGAATGTTAAAAAGTTAAAATTCTATTTACAATATTTCTTCGATAATGGTTTTGGATTTTTATTATAGAAACGATCCAATTGAAGAAAATAAATAAATTTCATATTTTTTGTTGTATTTAAACCCTTATTTGATAAATAAGGTTTTCATCCAAAATCAATAGAAAAGTTAGTTTTTAAAACCCCATAGACCAAAAAACATTTTTAATATCATTTCCTACTTAAACAGATCTCACTATAAGTTTAGTATACTTAATTACTTAAGTACATTAATTATAAAAACTAACAATTAATTTTTTTAAAAAATCACTTGATTTACAAGTGCTAATTAAACTACATTTTTAAACATCTATTAATATCAATATTATTAGGGATCAACTAGTAGGAAACAAAAAAGTATATATTATAAAAAATTATTGTTAGAGCATACCTTTTTTATTCCTTTGGACAATGTTACATTTTAATTCCCCTGAAAATATGTAGTCAAAAGAAAATACTTGTAATCTTGTACTAAAATAATAGTATGTGTAAAATTCGTCTTCTATACATGGTAAAAGAGATTTAACATCATAAATTTTATCTTTTAACTGAGAAAAATATTTATTACAATCTTTTTTCTTGTACATATTAGGGTTGGACACTCCAGTGTCAAAGTGAATTAAATTAAATTCCATAGGGCGAGCACATCTCCAATAAAGTGAATCTAAAGTGTCCAATCTCAAGTCGGAGAATTTTTTTGAATTTGCTAATTCT
>NW_026100791.1:0-2412 GCF_025091365.1 Daktulosphaira vitifoliae
TAGAACGTAGGCTATTATGAACTTTTGTCATGATATGTTAAATTATATAGTGTTTTATATTTTCAAAGTTATTGCATGAGTCATAGTTAAACAATCGCATTATATAGATACACCGACTTCAATATCGTGCATATAAAAAAATTTTAATTGTTGACATATAATAGTCAAAATAGTTTGAGCAAGCATTTCCGTGCCTAGTTAGGCTACCTCTCAAGGCAGCTATAACATGCATTATTTAACATACCTTTATAGTTATTAATGATTAATTTCAAACAACAAATCTTAAATAGGTACGTAAAAAAATGTATCAATTTAGCCCTTAATTTCCCACTAATCATTAATAATTGAATTAAAGCTAATTCCCTATATTTTCCAAGCAAATACAATGAGTTCATCTGAAAGTTAAACATACAAGAAAGGATTTGAAGGCAGTCAATTTGCGTGGGCGGTACATCGCTTGGGGTTTATCTATCAGTACGAATCCTCGGCGCGTCTTTCACATCAAACGCTTGCGCGTGCATCATCGCTTGTTGCCTCTGCTCTAGAGGATATACAAAATACCGAAAGCGGCGAACCGCAAAATGGACGATGACGCGATGCACTTTACTGTCTTCACATTATGCTCCGCCCATATAAAAAGCGCATCTATTCGGAAAAAATAATTTATTTCTATGTTTGTTAGCTTTGCTATAGCATTTAGTTTCGTTTGAAACTATTTGAATACGTTGTGTAAGCCGTTTTTGGATTTCACTGCAATATATAGTATTTATATTTTGATAGCGGTTGTAAGAACATTGATTTGTGCGGGTTGCGGCTGCAATAGTCAGCACAAGCGCGCAAACGTCTATCGTTGTCCCAGACGCTCTTTTGCTCCGGGTGTGTCCCTTATTTTTACTCGTCCACCCTCTTCTCTTTCAGTAGACAATCTTTGAATCGATAGCGTTGTCGTACCACAAAACTAGAACGCGAAAAACTCAACATGATAAACTATAACGCATATTTTCAGAATGTTTTTTGACAATCCTTTTGGCCAACATCAATAAATTGTCGATTTTTACAATTTTTATTTAATAACACAAGACGACAAATATTGGTTTCAAATCACTACCAATAGATATTGTGAGTGATTAATGAAAAACGATTTATTGTTTATTATTACGAAGCAAATAATTGGCTAATGCTGAATTATGAGAAAAAATATACATAAAGTCAAACAAATTCGAAAAACTGTTTAAATATAATTTATTGTCAGTTTGAAAAAATCTATATATTTGTCTAATGGTAGCAATTTTATAATTGTGAGATTAACACAATAATACTTACAGTCGATAATTCAAGTTATTTTTTTAATAATGTCAAGTTCAAATTTAAACATCTTTAAAAACGATTACACTCAACCGATAACCCCTAATTTTGCACAACTCTTTTTAACATCTTATTATACTATATTATATTCGGCAGATTAAAAAAATAATTATATTTCAGTTATTTTTAATAATTAAATTGTTGTTTAATTAATAATTAGTAATTATTCATTCTAAAAACTTGAGGCGATGGAATACATCTGAAACTCGGTTTGATATCAGCGTCGAAATTCCTTATAGAAATCACCTAAATATTGTATACAACAAGATGACTGGTTGTCCTGTATAATCATAACATTTTATAGTGAATCTGATATTTTTATTACTGACAAAAATGCATTTTTGCATTATTTTACTAATAAAAATATTAAATTCCACTAAAATGAGCTAACGCAATGTTATTAAAAGTTTTCATCGAGAATTAAAAATGTTTAAAAATTAAAATAATCCAAAATTATATTATAAATATTTTAGCTTTATATATATTTTATTTAATATTGTCGAAAACATTTTTCAAAAAAATTATAGCATTGTGATATATTATAGACTCCATAGGCTTAAATACTAAAAATTTTGTACTCTCAGATCGAGAGAGTCCGCAGAATTTTGTCAAGGAAAGGGAAAAATATTTTTTTTAATATTGGTTTTACTGACTAATTAATCAGAGCTGAAGTTATGGATGGGAGTTAAGCAGGGCTAGCATTCATAAACATACCGAAGATTTTATTTTGGGGTGGTTTAATTTAACTCTCTCCATGCAATACTATTAAATTTAAATTTATATTTATTATGCAATATTAAAGAAAAACATTTATAGGAGCAATGCAGATTTCCTAGAGGCTCATTTAAGAAAGGGTAGGTATTACACTCTAACTCATCAGAAAATTTTTAATGAATTAAAAGGGACAACTAATTTTTACGTCATATTAATTATTATATAATAGCCTTTAATTGACACGTAATTTTAAGATGTTTATATCAAAATCTACAAAAGCCACGATCATGATTGAGTTAAAAATTAATTTTTAGTTTTATAATTTTAAAAAAA
>NW_026100792.1:0-2412 GCF_025091365.1 Daktulosphaira vitifoliae
ACGCTGCCTCTTGGAGGGTGAATTCTCCGCGAGGTGGAAGAAGGCCAGGTTGGTGCTTCTGAGGAAGGGTGACAAGCCCGACGGTCTCCCCTCATCGTACCGACCGCTCTGCATGTTGGACGACTTGTGGAAGATCCTCGAGTGCCTGCTCGTCACCCGCATCGAAGCCCACCTGGCCGACTTCGGCGGGCTGGCCGGGTGCCAGTTCGGCTTCAGGAGGGGGAGGTCCACGGACGACGCGGCCACCCTCTTCAGGGACTTGACCCTCAGGGCCAAAACTGAGCAGGACTTCGAGATGGCGGTGAGCCTGCTACGCGGACGACACGCTGGTGTTGGCGGAAAAGGCGCCTCGTCCGAGTAGGTTGTATCTCGTGCGAACTGCACGCTCAACGAAGTCACCGCCTGGATCCAGCAGCAGGGGAGTGGACTGAGCCTCGCCCTGGACAAAAACGAAGCGGTGTTGTTCACGAGCAGGTACAAGTTCACTCCCCCACGGATCGCTGTGCTGAGGGTAGAGATCCCGCTTAAGGACTCCATGACTTACCTGGGCCCTGTTATAGACAAACATCTAAAGTTCGGGCCGCACATTACTCGTGCGGCCCAGAAAGTCATGAATTGTCTGGCGGGACTCATGCCCTATCTGGAAGAGCCGAGGGAAATGTGGCACAGACTTTTGTCAGCGTCGTACACTCGGTCCTTTAGTACGGGTCCCCTGTTTGGGCGGATACTCTTGAGTAAAACCGTGAAGCCCTGCTCAGGGTGCAAAGGTGGGCGGCGATCCGGACAGTTACAGCGTACCGAACGGTGTTTGGAAAGGCGGCGGGTTTCCTGTTGGCTGAACAGGTGGGTGGACCGGACTCACGGTGAGATAGCATATCGTTTAACCCAAGTAATGTCCGGCCACGTCTGCTTTAACGACACCGAGCGAATAATTAAAAAGCGAATTAACTGCAGAACCTGATACAAACACATATAAATCTTCTATCAAATCAAAAAATAATTTCACATCACTTATATCTTTACATATACCTGTAATAACTAAATTTATAACAATGCGGAACTCCGTTACGAAATAATTTTTGAACACCATTTAATTTACCACTTATTACGACTGCCCCGTCATAAATTTGTGCCACACATATTTGTACATCTACTGAACATTGTTGTTGTGTTTCTTTGTTATAATTTAGAAATGAAGGCGCATTTAACTGTTTAGCAGGCTTAAAACCCACGAATCTTTCATGTATTGAATCTTGAATATAATAACGTAATACTACCGATAACTGTTCTGTCTTGCTTATATCTTTTGTTTTATCAACTATGAGAGCAAAATAATTACAACTATGTAGTTCAAAGCTGATTTTTTCCAAAGTTATTTGATTGAAAATAATCATTTCATTTTGAATTTGCCATTTTGAAGTACATTTTGTCCTAAAACTTCACACTGTTCATTTATTATGCAGGAGTTCTAAAAAATTACCATAGTTTAAACTTTTAACGATTTCGTCATCACCACGTTGTGCTATGCACTTTGTTCCAGTATATAATGAAACACTCGCTATTTTTTTAATGTATTTTCTATTTTCTCTTTTACGTTTCAAATGGCCTTCGTTAGTTTAAACAGATACAGATGGAATATTTTTGGTTTACATATTTTTATAAGACACCCTTATAACGTAACAATTTTTATGGTCTTGACTTAAGTTGTGCTTATAGTAAATTTTAATTAACATAAATTGCCAAATTTAATAACCAGGAAAAGCGACGAACCGTTTACGAATCGGGAACACTTGTGTCTTTCACGGTACCAGGTTCGAATCCGCCTGTGGCAATTAATATTTTGCATTTTTTTTGTTAGAAAATTTTTTAACTTTATTTGTGTCTGTTACTAATAGTCTATAACATTTTTTTGACAATGTAAAAAATTTTTAAAATATTATAGACTTAATATTCCAAACTTTTTGGTAACATGATACTATATAAGTCACAAATGTAAAAAAAAAAATGATTTTTAGTTTCACCTGAATTTTAACAATCGATTTTTACTATCATAATCAAAATATATAAATCCCACAATTGAGTAGATCTTTTTAATACCTTTTTTTTTTTCAGTTAAAGTAAATCATTAAAATGAATTCAGTTTTGTATATTTCAATTGTTGAATATTTTTAACATCAAAAGTTAATTAGAAATGATTACTATGATTTCTATTTAAGGGATGTATTGCGATAAAAATTGTAAGGTTTCAGCCAAACAGAGGGCCTACTATTTACCCACTGCCCAGGGGGACCACTGGACAGTGACCTAGTAGCCGCGCCAAGCAAGATAGTACATGTTGACGGAGCTACTAGGTTTTGTCTTTAAAAAAAAACAAATATTAATAAAAAGAGAAAGGGTATAGAAAGAAAAAAA
>NW_026100793.1:0-2410 GCF_025091365.1 Daktulosphaira vitifoliae
TCAACTTTAAAAAAAAAAAAAATTTGGTTGGGAATTTTTTCCGCCATTCGCCAAAATTACTCCTTCGTTGACTGGCCTATATTGGTGCGTACAAATTTAAACATTATCGAACTATGAAAAATAAAGACAGTGTGAACTTTACAAAGACTTTAAAAATAAAAAATTAGCGAAAGAATTAATTTTTAAATTGGGGTAGTATTCATAGGGTCTGTCTTATGGATACTTATGATGGAAATCATTGACACGGTTTAATTTGATATTTGAAACTTTTCCTTGTCTGTTCTATATTATTCGAAATCTTTAGAATCATATCAGAGATCACTGGTTTTAACTTCAGTCTATAAAATAACTATTTCATTACCATAAAAAATGAATTTTGTTGACATTTACAAATTAAATAAAATTTACTTTTAATAAAGTAAATATTTTGTTTACTTGTTCTCTTAGAAAATGAATTATTAGCGGATAATTTACAAGATATGTCATTTTATTTTTATTTTATTTACTAACTATTATATTAATACGCAAAAAAGAATATAGTTTTTAGTAGAACAATAAATCATAAGCATTTTTAGAAAATAATTTTCGCAGATGTTATAACTTAAATAACGCAAAAATATTTTTTTATAGCATATCATATAAAATACAATACTTATTATCTCTTTATTAAATTGATTTGTATTATTTATTAGATATTATCTTATAAAATTATTACAAAATTTTGGACAATGATATAGCATTACATTACAATATTGATATATTTGTGACAACTTATAATATTATTTATATGAATTTTATCATTTATATGAAAGTTTATACATATAATATAGTTTATTACTGAGCAGATGATAATAATGATGTTACCCATATGTAACAATATGATATAGTTTCCCTCTTAAAAAATAATAATTAAAATAATATTATAGTTTATTGCTTAACAGATAAGAATTGTAATGAGAGATATATGTACCATAACATAAGTATAATATATCACATCAAATTAGACATACTTGTGTCAAAACATAATGTTTGTACTTTTTGACTAAACCCCACCTTTTCAAAACTTTAAAGACTTCTAATAAATCTAGTTCTTTCGAACTAGAAGAAATTACAGGTACACCGATTAATTGTTCATTTTTATTATAAAATATAATTATTAGTAGTTTTTTTACTAACTGTTCAATCCCTATGAGCCACACACGAGCCTACTTTAGTTAAAACAAAATTATCATGCAATTTTTTCATTATTTTTTTGTGGAAATTTTTTTTAATATTATTTATCAATGTATTATTAATTATTAACGCACAACAAACATTCAACAATTTACTGTGCCATACAATATGATAGTAGATTCTGAAAGGAATTTCATCATTGATTCCAATTTCGGCATTGGAATTTTTAGATTGGTTCTAGTTTTTAAAATAATCACTAATTAGTGAAAATCAGGCAAATATGAATTAATTGCTCATTAAAAAAATTAACAATTTTGTTTCAAAAAAGGCTAATTCAAATTTTAATATTTCAGAGTTACTTGCAAAATTTAACATCTATATCCCAATTTAGGACACGACACATGTCCTTCAAAATTATTTTAACGGTCATTTTACAAAATTAACTATAGACTTTTTATGGCTGCTGGAAGATTTTATAAGAATTTAAAAAATGTAATTTTTATTTTCTATCAAAACTAGATACGGAATTAATTGTTGTTAACAGTGAAAAAATGTAAAATGCTCAAAAATTTGGTATTATCACAATATTTTTATAAAAATTACCTTTTATCTTAAAATTAAATATATTTGAAATAAAAATGTGATATAATTTCATGTAGCTTTTGATAATAAAAAAATGGAATCGTTAGATTTTTTACAACCCAATTAATTCTAAAAATACACTAGTTTGTCTTGTTAATTGATAAATAATTCAATTAAATTTATAGGTCAGTTTCGGTATCAGTGATGAAATTGCATCCAGAATCTAAAATCATAATATTGTTATCATAATTAATTATAATTAATTCTAATGTATCAACACTTAATAGTTCCAAGGTAAACATCAAAATATAAACTCATATATAAAATATAAGTCTCATTTAGTAATCTTTGATTTATTAAATGCAACAGCTAGTTTCTCAGTAATAATATTTTTATTATCTCTTAGTCGGGGAGACAAGGTATTTTAATGACTAATTGTTTATTATCTTCACAAGAACTAATTTATGCTAAACACATCATTGCAAAATAAACATGATATAATATAACAATTATTACACATTATTTATTAATCATTATCATTTCCTAGCATATAACCAGGTCTTCCTTTTTCTCTTTGTGCTGATAAAAATTGCCTATTTCCTTTCAATTTCATCAATATTAAAGAGTAAGAGCAATATCAAGTAAACCATAAAGC
>NW_026100794.1:0-2408 GCF_025091365.1 Daktulosphaira vitifoliae
TTTGAACACAAATTACTTATGTATAAAGGCAACTTTTCCGCACTACCCTCAAAGCATTATAAAAAATTTTCATTTTTCGAGCCCCCCTAATGAGTACTAAAGTTATATTCCATTTTTTTTCATTTTACAGTTACTTTTTATCATGTTATACTTACATTAGACACAATGTTATAAATGCATATGCGTGTATGTGTGAGTTTATTTATTTATTGTATCATTAAAGTGTAGTGTATATTAATATACAAGCGATAGAGTAGGTAATTGATTTGACGCTATATTGTTTAAACCCAACTANTAGAGTAGGTAATTGATTTGACGCTATATTGTTTAAACCCAACTAAACGCTAAATTGTACATTCCCAAACAACAATCATATCAATATTCATTTCTATAACTGTTCTTACTGCTTCCGATTCTTCTCTCCTCATAACATGACTAAACAATCTAAGTCTATTTTCTGTCATCTTATACACGATTCACGCAACACCTATACTTCCTCTTATATGCTCGTTCCTTATCCTATCTTCTCTAGTCACTCCACTCATCTAACTAAGCATTCTCATCTCTGCTACACTTATTCTCTGCTCTACTTTCTTATCAACCGCCGAACACTATGAACCATACATCATAGCTGGCCTCACAATTTCATACTAAATTTAAAAACTATAATTAGAATTTATTCATATATTATATTTTAAAATCAAAGAACTACTAATCAGGATATAATTAAAGAAATAAGAGTTGATGTTGCTTTTGGAATAATCCACCAATTTCTCTAAATGAAACACTATCTACAGATTTGCATCGATGCGTTTCTTATGATAGTGATTTTAATCACTGTCAGATATCATCTATACTTGATCCATCCATGCCTCGTCCACACTGTACCTCGACCCCACTGTGCTACCGATTTTCTTTTAGTACTAAAAGGATAGGCAGTTTTAACTTTTTTTTTTCTATAAATTACTTGTTAACAATTGACAATTTTCCAATTGACTTATAATGTAATTGAAGTAAATAAGATTAAACACATGTAATTCAATTCAATAATAAAAATGTATTTTATTAAATATTAAAATTGTTTACATATTACAAGCAATATTTTTTATAAATGTTTATTTGTTTAATGAATTAATTCAAAACGATTTTTCGGTGTTATATTGTTTTTTTTAATTGACAATGAAACCATAGTTTTAATAATTTGTTTATTTTATCATTAAAGAAAAATTCTTAATTATTTTTCATCAAATAATAACCTGAAAAAAAGAGTAATTAAAAATATTTTTGTGATAATGATTTGATTCAAAATAATTATACACTACTACATCAAAGACTTACAAAAGCTATTTTTAATAGTGGAAAATTAAATTTAAAAAATCTTTCTTAATTTGATTATCCTTAATTTTATTAGTTCATTACAATTTTAGTCATGAAATTAAAATTGTAATTTTTCATAAACCATTGGTGGCTAAAACATTTTATTTAGAAAAAGACAGCGCCTTCCTTTTAATATATCTATTGAGTTGACATAACTTATAATTGAAAATAATTTTTTTATTACTTTCTGGGTCTGTTTAAATATAGAAGACAAGTTATCAGCATAATTTTTGTTTTTAACTTAAAGAATGTAATATTAGCTTTAATTTAATATATGTTTAAAGTTCGGAACAAATCCGGAACATTTTCAAAAGTAAACTTGAAAAAGTTGTACTTTTTGTACGTATGTTTCAAATTTTAAGCTCCCTGCATAAGTTTAATGGTCCGATTTTTTTTTGAAAAGTATGTAGGATAAAAGGGGTATGTATAAAATATTCATAAATAACTGTAATAATCTATACATTTTTATAGCAATTTAAATCTGAAAATATAAAATCGTAAATTTAACACAAAAATACGTCAGATTAGTTGGTATAATGAAAAAAGACTTTTTTACATTTTAATAAAATTTACCTGACTTGTTTTTTTCTATTACATTGCAACGTAGCCTATCATTAAATGCATAAAAACCGGACATTAATATTATGTAATGAAAAATATTATGATAGTCTTCTTTATAATAACTTAAATTTTGTACATATGATTGAACTTCTTTCATTTTATTGTTTAGTCGTATTATTACTTCATTGCATTCATCTTTATTATAAAATAGAATATNCATTTTATTGTTTAGTCGTATTATTACTTCATTGCATTCATCTTTATTATAAAATAGAATATTTTTCACTATATTATCAAACATCAATAAATTAATTCTCATTACATCAGCACATCTGATATAAAGTTCATCAATCCATTTGAGTTTTAGATTACCAATATTATCAGAACAAATCTTTTTAAAATGCATTGAAGTGGCTTCTAAATGACTTTGCATATTTTTAGGAAATATTTTCAAGTCTACTAAATTTTCA
>NW_026100795.1:0-2407 GCF_025091365.1 Daktulosphaira vitifoliae
AATAATTAATCAAAGCAATAAAAATTTTATGTGATAATATTAAAAGAAAGGTGTGCTTTACAAGAGGTACAGGGAGTGAATTGAATGACATCATTGTTTGTTTAAGATATGTAAACAAATAATAACGATTAACGTGTTATGAATCTGTATGAGGTCATTCATGGCCTTATGCGGCAAGGATTATGTAAACCAAATTTAACTATTACACGCCTCAGCGGCGTCGATATATTATTGGTAAACGTTGGTGAGATGTATCAATTTAATTAAGTAATAAAAAGAATATTTCAAATGGCAATTTTGAATATTTAAAAGCCTTTTTATTTTTTGCTTATTAATGACAAATAATATAATTTAATTGTAAATTTTTAAGCTGCACAATTTTGTGTTTTTTTTTATTTTATTTTTTATAAATTAAGGCACTTATCGATATGAGCCATACTAATAATTTAGTAGTTGGATTTATTATTTCTCAATTAGTAAGTTTATGAACAACAAAATAATCGAAAATAATTACTCACATAATATTTATGAACTTTGGATATACATTCATTAATAGCAATAATTAAATGATTCTGTTAGAATTTTAAGTTACTCGTATTTGGTAAACACTATTTAACTTATATATTTAACGTAAAATATTTTTACTAGTCTATCAAACTAAATTATGATAATCCTTTTATTACAGATTATCAATTTATTACAATAAAAAAGTAATAAATGAAATTAAAAAGTTCAATAATACGACTAAATGAATTGTATGATGTTGTATAAGTAGTAAATTATAATACTTATAATTTATAATCAAAATAATTATTGGTAATATTATGACCTATAACTGTTGAATAAAAAATGTTGAATTATCTCTTGATTTTAGAACAATAATAATTATGATGAAACATTGGAAGAACTTTATACTTTTTAAGAAATTTTAATTATTATAGTTAAACATCGTCATCTTATGAAAAAGGTAAGCCTGTGTGAGTCAAAATAAGAGGTACCAGGAAAATCTTACATGTAAATATAATAAACTTCAAAGTTATATTGATCATCTCCACTTAAAATATGTTTAGATGTAACAAGTATTCAAATTAACACAAAGTGTATATATATGAAAAAATAATAGCTCGATTGGGTCTTCACCGATCGTCATCGGTCCGTTAACAAACTTATGGTTTTTTTTTTTAAATTTCAACTGCCTCAAATATTTAATATTGACTATATCTTAGTGTTGTTATAATCGCTCGATTATTCAACAATTCTAAATGTAGGGCGACACATTAATTATTTTCCACTGATTAATTATGTGATTCCATTTTTAGGTTTTTGACAACCACCAAACATCAGTTGTGGTAGTTGTTTAATCGCATCGAAATTAAAAGGTTAAATGTTTAAAATATTTTTTGACATTTATTTACATAACAATAAAAATATATAAATAACACTTTATAATTTAATAAACAAATGAGCTTAAACAAATTAAAATATTCACCAAAACAAAAATCACTTCAAAATTTCTAAATGCTATTTAATTTTAAACAAATATTCCAAGTCAAAAAAAAAAGTCCCAGAGAGTGAGAATTTTGTGTAAAATGTCGCAGATTTTGTGTATTTTAAAATTAACTAAAGAACTGGTTTTGACGGGGAAAATGGCTTTTTATAGTCGGAATAGGGTAGTCCCTAGCGTGATCTCGGAAGCTGAGGCTTTCTATTCTAATTGGATAATTAAAATGGGTAGGGAAGCTGCGCGCAGGCGTTACTGAAAAACTTATAAAATAAGTATAGAAGTGCAATAAGTAATGATAATTTCTATGTAGTGAACTGGGTGTTTTAAGTCTAAATTCGATTATGCAGATAAGTGTTGTCAGGAAGAGTGAAAATAATAACTAATTATAATGCAACATTCACTGATTGAACACTGGCCCCATAAGATGGTCAAGTCCCCTTTCATATTTCCATTATTTATTAAATAATCACAGAAATATTAATACCATACTTCTTTCTAGTGTTGCAATTAAAATATTTGGCAGTATAATTCTTCTTTATAGTTATTATAATGTTACATATTAATTCCTTAAAACTAAAATTTACAAAATAATCATGGGTTCACGACACCATCATTCTTAGAGAGAAATAATATGTAAAATATTATTTCTAAAATTTTAATAGATAATAATAATACATAGAATAAATAATTAACAGCTTTTTATACATGTATATGTACATGTAAAATATTTTAAATAACATAAATACATAAAATAATTTATGTTTAAATCATGTATTATAAATCATAATACATCCAGAAATGATGAAAAAATTTAAAAATTTGTTAAGATAATCTTAAGATAGTGATGTTTTGCTTTTATATTAATTTTTACTTAAAATTATGTTTTTAATCTAATTAATTTAT
>NW_026100796.1:0-2405 GCF_025091365.1 Daktulosphaira vitifoliae
GCTAATATCGATGTCATAAAAAATCAATTAGCTACCTGTATTTATAATCCCTTGTGTATTATACCTATATATTAACTCAAATATTTGAAACTTTAAAAGTTTATATCTAATAACCAAATTAAGTTTCATTAAAAATTCAAATGCCATTTACTATTAAATTAAAAACTCAAACATTTTATTAAATTAAAAATACGTGTTACCATTTAAAAAAACAAAGTTGACACCCTTACCAGGCATAAGGGATGAACTTAAAAAGTATTACATAGTTAATAATTCAAGAATAATGTGTAACTAAAGATANGTATTACATAGTTAATAATTCAAGAATAATGTGTAACTAAAGATAGTAATAAAAAAAAATGTTTAAATTATTATTATTCTGTAAGTAATTGAGTGGGTTATGATAAAAAAATCACCCTGTACATTAATTTTTTAAACAATATAATGTTTTAGTTTTGTGCGTCAGATATTCATTTATATCATTTATTCATTGATTAAAAATGCCCAATTACATTTGTTTAAATTATTACAAACAAAGCGTTCGTTGTTTTATTTTGTCTTAAGTCAGTCTAGGTAAAGAAATAAGGTGACTGTAATGAATTTGCAAAACATNTGTCAAGGTAAAGAAATAAGGTGACTGTATTAATGAATGTAGAATGAATTTGCAAAACATATTTACTATTAAATTTATTATACACGAATCATAAAATCTTATGTACACCAATTTGGATAGAGGGGACACTTAATACTAATGCCACAATAGTACTGATATAAACAAATAAAACCCAGCACAGTAGGGTCGCGGAATAGTGGAGACGTTGCATAGTTGGGTCCAGTATAGATTTAATCTGACAGTGATTAAAATCACTATCAAAGATAAAATAATTTCTACTTAAAAATCTAAACATTTATATAATTATTATTAAACATCGACGTTAAAATAAAGATATTATAATAAAACATTTGAAAGGTTACAAATATAAAAAAAAAAACCTAGCACAGGGGGATCGCGGTATAGTTGGATCAAGTATAATAATATCTGACAGTGATTAAAATCACTATAAAAAAAAAACGCTTCGATGCAAATCTTTAGTTAATGTTTAATTTAAAAAATTGGTGGATTATTCCAAAAGCTACATGATCTGCTAGTTCATTATTAATATCCTAATTAAGGTAAAGTATGTCGAATGAAAAAGAGATTATTAAAAAATAATATTTCTCATAAAAAAATAATGTTGATACATACACTTATCAATATGTCATAGCATTATAAAGTTAAAAATGTAAAATATAAAATCGAGTATTTTAACACAAAAATAGCATACGGTACCCATTTTCACCATGAAGACATAATAAAGTCCAAAATTTTTTTTTTTTCATAATAAAGTATATTACAGTAGCTTGAATTTAAGATATATATAAAAGTGTCAGACTTTCCGAAACACTTTCAAAATTTAAGTTGAAAAAGTCAATTTTTTGTGAAAAAAGTTGTCATTTTAAATCCCCCCTGTGGACAGGTAAAAGAACAAAAATATAAAAAAAATATACCAAATGATAGGTAAAGACATCATTCACCTATAAAAAAAAGAACTATATTGATCCATACATCTTTCAAAAAGTTATAGCATTATAAAGTTAAAAATATAAAAAAGAATTTTTTTTACAAAAATCGTATTTTTTTTATTAACTTTGATGTCTGTTTTCTCTATGAAGATAAAATAAAGTCCGAAATTTTTTTTTACCATTATAAAGTATATTACATTAGCTTTAATTTAAGATATATATAAAAGTGTCAGACTTTCCGAAACATTTTCAAAAGTTAAGTTGAAAAAATTAATTTTTTGTAAAAAAGTTGTCATTTTAAATCCCCCCTGTGGACAGGTAAAAGAACAAAAATATAAAAAAAATATACCAAATGATAGGTAAAGACATCATTCACCTATAAAAAAAAGAACTATATTGATCCATACATCTTTCAAAAAGTTATAGCATTATAAAGTTAAAAATATAAAAAAGAATTTTTTTTACAAAAATCGTATTTTTTTTATTAACTTTGATGTCTGTTTTCTCTATGAAGATAAAATAAAGTCCGAAATTTTTTTATCATTATAAAATATATTACATTAGATTTAATTTAAGATATATATAAAAGTGTCAGACTTTCCGAAACACTTTCAAAAGTTAAGTTGAAAAAATTAATTTTTTGTAAAAAAGTTGTTATTTTAAATCCCCCCTGTGGACAGGTAAAAGAACAAAAATATAAAAAAATTATACCAAATGATAGGTAAAGACATCATGCACCTATAAAAAAAAATTATATTGAAATGTTCATTTTTGAAAAAGTTACGGCAGTTTTTATTAAAAAAAATTGAAAAAATTTCGAAAATTAGCGATTTTTAAATTTG
>NW_026100797.1:0-268 GCF_025091365.1 Daktulosphaira vitifoliae
ATAAAGAACATTACATTAGCTTCAATTTAAGATATATATAAAAGTGTCAGACCTTCCGGAACATTTTCAAAAGTTAAGTTATAGCACTTTTAAGTAAAAAAAATTGAAAAAATTTCGAAAATTAGCGATTTTCCCCCATTTACGGGGAACGAGGGAATTTTTGAGGGTAATGTCTTCGACTAGATACAATTTGTGATCTTTTGACGTATCATTGAAAGAAATCGGTTCGGTGAGAGCTGAGAAAAAGTGGTAACAGACACAAAAAAAA
>NW_026100797.1:310-1207 GCF_025091365.1 Daktulosphaira vitifoliae
AAAAAAAAAAAAAAAAAAAAAAAAAAAAAAACACATCTTAGTAAAACCAATACCTTCTCAGCTTCGCATCGAAGCTAAAAACTTTTTATACCAATTATATAACTGGGGTTGTTTTAGTTTAAAGCCCCATTCCTTATCTTAATGTATCTATCGTATCGAAAGTTGGATGCAATTTGAAGGTTTTTATTGTTATAATTATTCTTTAATAGACAGTAATCAATTAACACTTTTTAACACGCTTATATTAGTTTCACCTGTATGTATGTATGTTTGTAACTCTCCAAACGCCACGCGTTATCGCATATTCCGTCGTCTAGACTAGACTGTCATAACGCATTCACCCCTCCCCACGCCACGATCAACACACGGCGGCACACTATTCCTATAAAAATTTATTTTTAGTTATCGTACCCATACACGCGTGCTTGTCATCAATATTATATATCAGTGTTGGGAAAGTTCCTTTTTAAATGGAATTCGTTCCGTTCCCCGTTCATTTTCTAAAATATGAACTCGTTCCAGATCCTAATTCTTTATATTAAGAAGGAACTTGTTCCAGATCCAGTTCCTCCAAAATAAGAACTCGTTCCACTCTTCGTTCCTTTTATAAGTTATTTAAAAAATTGTGGCAATGAGATCATGATAACGGTCATCAATGATTTTCATCAGCAGTCGAATACAAAACAAATTTGTAGTATTCCTTATCTAAAAGTATTCGAAAATTATATTTATAAGCAGGTAGTAAATGCTAACGACTTGTGTCAACGCGACCAATGTCTATTGTCTACATATAAGTTAGAAATAATAAATCAGAAAACCCAAAACCTTTAACATAAATTAGTTAACAAGAAACGACGATAATATTCGGTGCATTATTTAATATATGTACACATATAT
>NW_026100797.1:1775-2405 GCF_025091365.1 Daktulosphaira vitifoliae
TATATATATATATATTCTAATTACTATTAAAATTTATTTATTAACACGCTTTATTCTAATTAAGAGATATAAAGTATTCATTCCGATTACGAGGGATGATTCGTATCGTCATTTTTCGTCACTACTTCCACGTTCCAGGAGTGAGTAATTTACGCGCCTGCTGCTTTCCTTGGATGTGGTAGCCGTTTCTCAGACTCCCTCTCCGGAATCGAACCCTGATTTCCCGTTACCCGTAACAACCATGATATTGATAGTAACTACTATCATAACATGAAACTAAAAAGTAAAAAATAAATATAGTTTAAAAAACTAAAAAAACACGCTTTTANCAGTTAAAAAAACTAAAAAAACACGCTTTTATTAGTTTCACATGTATGTTTGTTTGTTTGTTTGTAAATTTGTAACTCCACGCGGCACGTGTTATTATGTCGCGTATCCCGTCGTCTATGACCTTGAGACTATACTGTCGTAACGCATTCGCCCCGCCCCGCTCACCCCTCGTAGACAACAATATTTTCCTACTCGTAGACGCGCGCGTGTCATCAATTATATATATACAGGGTGATTTTTTTATCATAACCCACTCAATTACTTATAGAATAATAATAATTTAAAAAATTTTTTTTTTTA
>NW_026100798.1:0-2401 GCF_025091365.1 Daktulosphaira vitifoliae
TTGGGAATGTACAATTTAGCGTTTAGTTGGGTTTAAACAATATAGTGTCAAATCAATTACCTACTCTATCGGTTGTATCTTGTACACATTTAAAAAAATATTGCCATCTAAATTTGAATATTTTTGTTAATCCTAAAAATTCATTAAAATGTATTTCTTGCCTTGTAAAAAAAATATGATTTTTATACAAAAATACTAACAATAGATTTTAATTTTTTAATTAATATAAAGTGTTTTTTAATTTTATATTTTTAACTTTTACATACTTAAATAATACACTTATATAAAAAGTTATTCTCTCAAACAGTTTTCATTTCTACAGATCAATATTTTAAGAATTTCAATGTTTTCCTGAAAATTTATTATATTTTATCAAATTAATAATAAATTGTACTAATTAATGACAAGAAATCATCCAGGTAGGAGAAAGTTGGCGATTGATGCCTACCTATAGGAAATTCGCAGTAAAAATATAACAGGAATTAAATATCTACTTATATCTTAAATAAAATTAAATACAAGATTGTTTCATTACCAATGTCTTTCATGATTTTTTTTTAGTCAGCCTAATAAAACCATTATGATGGTTGTATAACATGTTATGCAAACATTTTATAAAAAAGTTATTACTTATAAAAATATCATGTTTTTCTATTAAATATTAGGATTAAAATAAATAATGCAACTCACATTGAATAATTTTTAAAGGATCTTCATTGTTACAGCTATGAATATAAATACTAGGAAATTCATTGATAGACATTATTTATTTATTTGATTATTATAATTTTTTATAACTAACTCAGTAATTTTATTGTTAAACGTAAAATTTCTAAATGATAAAATAATCTTGACAAATTTGTATATAGTGTAATGTGCACATTTTTTTTTTCAAAAACTTGCTTTAATTCTAAGTTTTTGTTTTTCTATTATCAGTTATCAATTTAGTTATGTGATAGTCCACCTTTGTAATATTAATCAGTATACTTCTCTATGTCAGTTATTAATAATTTTTTTTTTAATGGCACTGATTTGTTTTATAAATAATGTTTAGGTGAGTTATTATTTTATTAAAACGTTTAAAACTAACTTTATTAAAATTCCTAAGAATTTGTATTACTTCACAATTATATTAAGTAGTCTGAATATTACTAAAATATTATCATATATTCAATTGTTTTTATCTATCTATATTAAGATTCTAGAAGATAAGTTTGGTAAATTAGCCACTTAAATATGCGAAAACATTTCTATTTTTTACCACCCTTGATCGTGTGTTACAGTTAATACGTTTTTATAGGTTATCTTAATTTATATTATCAAATGTTTTTTAACAGTTAACTATTTGTTACAGCCAAGTTTGTAATAATTACTTTCATTTGAATTGCATAAATTTAAAAAATTTTACTGAAAATCCCAACGACTTGTCAATTGTTAATTATTATTAATTAGTTACTATACGTCTTTATTTTCTAATTTCTATTTAGTTTATTCAAAATAGTTTTTGTTCAAATTTATTACACTTATCTTGTTTAAAAATGAATTCTTGTATAATTCCCTGTGTTCCTGAAGACCCTCAAGGTGATAACAGATGGATGAGTCAAGTGAGTTCTTAAAATTTTTAAAGTTATTTTTATAAATTTTTTTAACTTTTATTTTCAGCATGAACGACATGTATCAGAAGCCAAAGAACGCGAACCTGATGTTATATTAATCGGTGATTCAATTATACAACAATTACAGTTACGTCCCATATGGAATGATTTATTTGAACCGTTGCATTGTTTGAATTTTGGAATTGGTGGAGATTTAACTCAAGGAGTCTTATGGAGAATTCAAAATGGCATTCTTGATAATATTAAACCAAAAGTATGTTAAGTATTTAAAATTTTATTTTATATCTTTTAGTCTAAAGTATAAATTTATTAAAAATATTTTCTGCAATGAAAAAAAATAATATTGGAAATTGTATCTTACATAGTTATTCTATATTTTAACATTTTTTTGTAAATGTCCTTTGAAGTTTTAACATTATGATTTACTTGTTTTCAGTCATTATTTCTCTAGGTAGGCTTTATTTATATATAACCATAAATACTAATTTTAAATAGTATTTAATTTGTACTCTGATTCCCAATATCATTTTACAGTTTCAATCATAATTATTCATGCTAATATTTTCTTTCTTCGGAGTGCAAATATTATTATTTAGACAAATTTAATTAGTATTTATAATAGTCAAAGTATAATCTTAATAAATAAAAATAAAAAATAAATCAGTATAGCTAATATATTTATTGAGATTTCTATTTATTAAACCTTTTAAACTAAATTATATCTTAAAATTCAAGAAAAATATTTAAATAAGTACTTAATTACAATTAGCTAAGTTCATTTATAC
>NW_026100799.1:0-2400 GCF_025091365.1 Daktulosphaira vitifoliae
ATTTTTATCAAAGCTTATCATTCAAAAATGTTGAAATTTTAAACACAATTTTAGCTCAACTTGGAAATTTAGAATTTATATCATTAATTAGAAAATTTTAAAAGAATAAAATTTTTTTTTTTTAAATTTATATGTGTACAGAAAATTATTTAATTACTATTAACAGTAAATTTACGAGGAAAACTCAAAATTTTGTTAAAAATATTTTGTTGTAACAAATTGTTTAAACAGAAGTTTTATTAAGCATTTATATGGAACACTTGGTGTATAAATAATTATTTTTATTGATATACTTCACATAACACATTCTGTTTGTTAAATTTTTGTTTAATTAAAATATACCAGTTAGTTATTTATAGTTAACAGAATAATCAAACATAAATAATTGTTATATTAATTAGAAGGATTTTGTTATTATTTAGTCCATATGTAAAACTTTAATTGCAGATTTGAAAAAGACGCAAAAATAGGTTTAGAAAAGCATATTTTGGTTTCTCATGACATTGTTTACCTATAAATTTATTTATAAGTAACATACAATTTTTTTTGAAAAGAATTATATCAAGCCCTTTAAAATTTATATATAAAAGTAATATATAATGAATAATTTGTTATAAATTCTTTGAAAAAATTAAAATACTAAATTATTAAATATCAATCTAATTCTATATTTAATTGCTATAATAAATATTTATTCATATATTATACTTCTAATTAAAAAAACTTCTAATCAGAAATAATAAAGGAAATGAAATTAATAATGCTTTTGGTATAATTCACCAACTTCTTTAAAATTAAACCTAAAGATTTGCGTCAAAGCGTTCTTATAAAAGTAATTTTATCACATTCAGATATCATCTATACTTGTCCTAACTATGCCACATCCACACTGTGCTATCGTTTTTTCCCTTTATTATAATTGAAAATTTTCAATAATTTTCAAAAAAAAAAGAATTTTTTTATCCTTAACTGATCACTCAGTATAACTAAGAGAGTAGCAAACTAATATTAAAAAAATCCTGTATGAATCACTTAAAATAATACATTAACTTAAATGGATAGATTATAAATATAAAATGTNTATGAATCACTTAAAATAATACATTAACTTAAATGGATAGATTATAAATATAAAATGTGTGAATAGTACAAAAGAGACAGTGTGACCGAGTCGGTAACGCGACAGAGCTTGACGCGCATCTCCTCGGGATCGAAACTTGGTCACGTACGGCTCATTTGCCGAACGAGAGATCAGTTCGATAATTAGAGACGCCATCTCTCTCTCCGGCGACAGACCAACCAGGACCGTGCCAGAGTATCAATGGTTAAGAAACTTCTCCTTTGGGGGAGGCCACTATGGCCCTTAATGGGCTTATAAAGCGATAAAAAAAATTAATAATATAACAAAATAATATTCACCTTTGTTAAAATTCAAACATGATATTAACAACAATACTGATATAATTTGCCAATTCTACAATAAAATAAAATAATCTTTTAGATTTCAATCAAGCACTTTAAGTAAAGAGTATTACTCACCTTCATTTTTACTATAAGTGTTAAATTCTGAATAATAAATGACAATATTTGGTTATATGGGCTATACACCCATGTACAGTTTATATATATATATCCAGTCGATGAAATAATTAATTTTTTATATATTTAAATTTAAAAAGAGCATCTTATGTAAATATTAAAGTATACTTATAAAAAAATTGTTATTTTTAGACAAACTATTCATACAAATTTGAATACATTAGCTAAATCAATAGAAAAGACACTATCTTGATTTAAAAAAAAAAAGACAAATTAAAAATATAATGCTATAAGAATGTAATAATAATAATAATAAAAAAACCCAGCACAGTGGAATCGTAGCACGTTGGGGACGCGGGATAGTTTAATCCAGTATAGATTTAATCTGACAGTAATTAAAATCACTATCATAAGAAACGCTTCGATATAAATCTGCAGTTTTTAATCCTAAGAAATTAATGGATAATTACAAAAGCAACATCAACTTCTATTTCCTTAATTATATCTAGATTAGCAATTCTTAGATTCAAAAATATAATATATATTTTTATATAATTATATATTACATCATTTTTAAAGTGACAGACTTTCCGGAACACTTTCAAAGTTAAGTTGTAAAAGTAATTTTTTTGTGAAAAAGTTGTCATTTTAAATCCCCCCCTGTGGGCAGGTAAAGGGTTAAATTTATAAAAAAAAATATATCAAATGAAAGGTAAAGACGTCATGCATCTACAAAAAAAATTATATTGATTTGTTCATTTTTGAAAAAGTTATGGCAGTTTTAAGTAAAAAAAATTAATAAATTTTCGAAAATTAGCGATTTTTAACTTTGTAATTTTTTTGGAGATTTCCCCCATTTAC
>NW_026100800.1:0-2399 GCF_025091365.1 Daktulosphaira vitifoliae
GATTTGTCCCTTTAATTACATGTCGCAATTTTCGTGAGGCTGAATTTCATAAACGATTGAATGATTGTCTTCGTGAATGATAAATATTCTGTTAATTATTTAAATAATATAACACTCATTTTATTTTAAATAAAAACTTAGTTTTTAGCGATCAATTTTCACTTAGAAATAATACTTTTAATTATGTTGTTACATATTATTATTTCTAGTTATAACAATAATTCTTTTGGTTAATAATTATTTATTAAACTTTTAAAGTACTCATGAAAAATTCAATGTTATTCTAAACTCTACTGGTATATTGTTTATTTTATCAGAAGAGAACCTCTTCAAGATGTATCAAAAGAATTAGTATTGTATACTTATCAAATTGATATTTTAAAAGAACATTAGTATAGCACTCAAGAGCTAAAATGTTTTTGAGATTCTACGTTTTTTGACGATATTAACTGTAAAAATAAAACTGGAGTTGATCTTTAAAATCAGATCGTTTTATGTTGTACGGTAGTCATTTATTATTTTAGGGTATAGTCATTATCTTTAAAAATCTTCACTTTTATAAAACAGATAAATTTTATTTTTGAATCTCCCAAACAATAATTAATTTTAGTATTTTTAATAATTATTAATTACTTTTCGAGTTCATCTTTAAACAGTGTCAACTCTATTATTTTTTAGTAGCAACATACATATTGAACTACCTAATAAAATAAAAAATGGTCTAATTAAGAAAATGCCTATTATTTCGGAAGTCGTTAATATTTTTGAATATTCAGTATAGAAAGGGCGCGGCACAGTAATACGAAATGATAAAAATAACATAACCCGCACCACATTCCTACTCAATATTAATATCTTAATAACTTACGGAATATTGGGCTAAAAGTTGTTTCAACCAGTTATTTTCTAAATTAGATCATTTTTTTATTTTATAAGCTAGTTAAACATATATGTTGCCGTTTAAAAATAAATTTTACACTTTTATAAGGTATAAGGTATGAACTTAAAAAAAATTTAATAACTAATTGAATAAAAATAATTATTTTAATTGGAGAACTTATAAAACGAAAAAATACCAAAAAGAATTTTCTTAACATTATATTTTAAGAAAAATTAGTTACTAATGTTAAAAGAATCATTCTGTATATATTAATTAGATTTTATACTGATAAAGCCAGCATAATTTTGTTTGTTAAGAATATACTCTTGTGACAAAACAAAGTATTAATATTAATGGTCATCTCCTCTTGTATTTTGCTTTATATCGTCAAGTTTTTATTTTAATAAGTAAATTTTGTCATTTAATTAATTACTTTTGTTAAAGTTTTCAACACATGATATTATTATTGTTTAACAATTAATGAAGAGAGTTTTATTTAAATAAATTATATACAAATAGAGTTTAATTTACTTCAATTATTTTCAAAACATTTTTTTAAATGGCTTTTTTGACGGCACAAATATGTAAAATAAATCAATCAATAAATTTTAATTTGCAAGCATAATAAAATATGCTTGTGAGCTGCGCTATTAGAGCTATAGAAAACACGTAATTATAAGTATTTTGCTGACATAAATGTATTATTCTTGAAGGGCTAGTTGAAATCCTCTTTTGTTCCCAACTTGCTGTGAAATCGTGAAAACAAAGGCACAAGGTTATTCGCGCATGTATGTTTGTTACACTTTTGGATAAAAGTTTATAGAAAACTCAGCATATTTATGACAATATGATATTTTTTACATAATCAGGTGTATCCGTAACTAATATATACATTTCTGCGTATAATTGTGTGTTTTTTTTTTTATAAAGAATATATTTTTAAGAAAATTAAAAAAAATAAAATATTTACAAAAACAAAAAAGTTATTTTAGATAATTCCTTAATTGAAGATTAAAGGTAAAAAGATGTATCATTCTTTCTTTTAATTCTTAATTTGATTTCATTAAAAATTGAATACAGTGCATATTGATATGATATTTTATCAGTGTGTTTTTATTTATTTATAAATTATTATCATTAAATACAATATATTTAGAACATTATTCCATATCAGCAAAAATTTATATTATTTTATCTAATTATGACATTTGCTAATTCAGAATCGTAGCAAAAAAATTGAAGTTATAAAAGAAAACTACCTATTTTGATATTAATTNGCAAAAAAATTGAAGTTATAAAAGAAAACTACCTATTTTGATATTAATTTTTGTCGGGTGATCAATATTTTTTTAATGAAATTGTAGCGATTCAGACAATGCGTGAAAAACTTTAAAAATATGTGAAAATACTTAATGAATTTACTGTTTAGCGCCTAAGATGGAAGTTGTCCAACTGGTGTTGAAATTCGACTCTGGAAATGATTAGAGAGTTCACATGTCAATGCATTATTTCGTTGAGA
>NW_026100801.1:0-2396 GCF_025091365.1 Daktulosphaira vitifoliae
TTAGTTACATTAACATAAAATATTAAAGTAAAGGAATAACTTAATGTATTATTTTATACAATACCATTATAAATATATTATATAATTATAATATATTATGGTTATAAATTATGGTTTAAAAATAGCCTGAAAGGGTCATTTTACTATTTATACCCTTTACGTAAAAACATTTTTAAGCTAAAGTGTTTTAGTCCGCCCTCATACATAATAAAGTTTAGTATTATTAATTGATCTTATTGTATAACATTTTTAGATACAGCTTTATTACAATTTAATGCAAAAGAAATAGACTTTGAAAAAGAAGTTAAGGAATGGTTCCGCCATGCTGAACAGCGCTTTGAACGAGAAAATAAAAAAAACCAACAGTAATGAATATTTAAATTAAGTAAAAGTTAATCATGTAAATAAAAAAAATAATTATCATTATAGACACTTTTTTAGAAAATTCTGTTTGAACAGTTTTTTTTTTAATTTTGATAATGAACGGTGACATAGTTTTTATAATTTTAGTTACTATGTGTATAAATATACAAGTTAAATAAATAATAAACTAAAGAGGTCTAAATGGTTTTATTTATTTATATGTTGTATTTTGGTATAACAGTAAACAGAATGTGTGTCTATTATAAAAACCCTAATGAAGAATGGTTAAATACGGTCATTAATTAAAACAAATATTATTTAATATATAAAATACATTGAAATATATAAATCAAATAAATTTTTCTCACTCCATTAGTTATAGTATCAAATCAGGAGAAAATATTGAATTTACTAGGATGATTTTTTTATTATATGTTTTGTTTACATTTTTTGAATTCTTCAGAATCGAAAAAGAAAAAATTGTGAACTCCTATCTAGAAAATTTTTCTTAAGACGTACAAAAATTGATGTTGCCAATCAGGTTATGACGTTTTCAGAAAAATGCCAAGAACAAAATGATCAGGAAATTGTACTGACAAACAAAATTATTTCCAGTCATAAGGATACTATAGTAACAGAATCAATTAATTTACCTTGTGGTTTGGTTGCAAGTAATACAGAGGTGGAAACATCACTTACTGGTAATTATCAATGTGAAATAAATATTAGTAGAAATTCAAGTGTACAAACAGAAACATTGAATACAAAACTTCAAAAATGGGTAGCTAAGTTTAACGTATCACATAATTGTACCAACTCTCTTTTAAATATTTTGAGGTCTGAAAATTTAAATCTACCAAAAGATGCTAGAACCTTATTACACACTCCTACAGCAAAAGAACATACTATTGTAAGTGTTCCTCCTGGAAGTTACATTCACATTGGTGTCAAGTTTATGTTATGTAAAATGTTAGGTGTACATATGAAATGTTTTAATAGTAATATTGTAATTGAGTTAGGAATTAATGTTGATGGTGTTCCTTTGACATCTTCCTCCAAATCAAGTTTTTGGCCTATTCTAATATCTGTTGTAAATATACCTCATCTATCAAAATTTGTTCTTCCAGTTGGAATATACCATGGAAAGTACAAAAAACCTAATTCAAGTTTTGATTTAATGAATACTTTCATTATAGAAATCAATGAAATCATTAAAAATGGATTAACTGTTGGCAATAAAAATTTTAAATTTATCATCAAACATATAGTGTGTGATACCCCTGCTAAAGCCTTTTTATTAAACGTGAAAGGTCATAACGCCTATCATGGATGTAGTTCATGTACAGTTGAAGGTACATTTACCAATAACCGCATGGCATACTTGGACATGAATGCAAACTTACGCACTGATGAAATGTTCAGAAGCAAACAAGACGAGTTTTATCATAAAGATTCTAGTCCTTTAGAAGATCTACCTATTGATATATCTAAAACAGTTGTTTTAGATTATATGCATAATATTTGCCTAGGAGTAACTAAAAAATTGCTTACATTTTGGACTAAAGGTAATAAATCAGTTCATTTATCAAATTCTGATGAAGTTTCAGCTGAACTAATCAATTTAAAACCTTTCGTGCCTTCAGAATTTTCTAGACTACCAAGATCTTTAGAGGAGGTTGAATTCTGGAAGGCTGCAGAATTCAGATCTTTTCTCCTTTATTTTGGGCCTATAGTTTTAAAAGGAAGACTAAAAAATCATCTTTATAATCACTTTATGCTCTTACACTGTGCTGTCCGACTTCTAATTAATCCTGAAGTATGTTACTCTCATAATTCTTTAGCAAAAAATTTGTTGTATAAATTTGTTGAAGAATATTCTGGCTTGTATGGACAGGAGTACGTGGGATACAATGTCCATAATTTANAAGAATATTCTGACTTGTATGGACAGCAGTACGTGGGATACAATGTCCATAATTTAATACATATGACAGATTTTGTTTTATTTCATGGTGAATTAGACACCTTTAGTG
>NW_026100802.1:0-2395 GCF_025091365.1 Daktulosphaira vitifoliae
AACACAAAGTTACATGCAATAAATAACTAACAATCATGATGAAGACTAATTAATCTCGACCTAATTAATAAATAGTAAAAAAAAAACTTCATTTTAAGATAATTTATCATGAAAAATAATATTTTTATTATACTAATTTATACACTTAAATATAATATAATTATTATGCTGTAAGAAATAATCCATAAATTCTCATACGTCAGCATAATACTTTTAATATACATGTTATTTTTAATCTCAAGTAGCATAATTTTGTATTAAGTATCGAAAATTCATACATTTTTAGTCACTGATTATCAAAATTTTCCTTTACATTGTATGCAATAAAAACTTCCAGTACATATATATGAAAATTAAATCATTTTTTTGTTCGCAAAGACCAATAGTATGTTATAAGTTAAATGTAAATATACATCGTATAACCATTTACTATTTTGTTCATTCATTTATAGACAAAAAAAAAGGTGGTTAAATATTATTATTGTAACGTGTTTACTGTATAGTTATTTTACAAAAAAAAAAAGAAATAATAATAATAATAATAAAGGTATATACGATACTTCTTGCTTCCAGTAAAGATGAACCAGAATTACATAACGGAGAAGTGGATGAATATTTGTTATGCGCTATTGATGCAAGAAGTATTGACCGACTCAAAGCCCAATACTGTTATCCAATTACATTGAAATTCAAAGATCCTAATATTGAACAAGTCGTAAGCAATACTTCTTTTTTTTTTTCAAAAATCTTAATGTGTATTTAATGTAAAAATTGTTACTAGTATATTTTTTCTCATAGTATAGCAAAGAACCCGACCGAATGCTTCATTCATATATGGCCTGTACTGTATGTATATATTGTGCTATAACTGCTGGACACATAATAGTTCTACCATTGTAAGTACCAACTATTTACATTGAATCATTTAATTGGATACATTGTGAAAAATTAATTAATGGAAACCCTACTTTTTCCAGGACGTATTTGTTAATAGGATGTTTGGCTATAGGGTGGATAGTGATTTTACTAGCAGCCTGTGTCATATTACACAGTAAGCGGACGGTAAATAATATAAGCATTTACATGCTGAAATTATTATTTCGAACTACTTGATATTTTAATATTTGATATTTTAGGAAGTAACAGTAATACTTAAAAAAGCATCTCAAGCTATCAATCAAAATCGATCATTGGCCCAATCGCTAGCAGTGACAATTGTCATATGTTGTTTTTTAACCTCCATGACACCATTGGTATGTCTATTTCATTAGTGAATATTTAAAAGTTTAATAAAAAATTGAAAATATTATTTTATAGTACAGAGATATTATATATTTTCAGATTAAATATAAGTTAGAAGTATGTTTTAATGAACAATATCAAAATATAACGAACGTGCATATAGTTAATGATATAGAAGACTCATTGATCTTAGAAAATACTTGCCAATTATTGTTTAATGTAATATTCAGTTTCAATGTTTTTTTATATTCTAATTCGCTTAATATTTTTCCTTAGTACATGACAGTTTGTATAATAATACTTATGATATTGGTAGCTGTGTATCAAGTACTCATCAGTATCGTTAAACTTTTCCTGTTGATATGCATATCATCCAGTTATTTCATATCATCCAGTATATTTTTGAACCACAGGTTAGTTTAATTGTTAGTTATGATTTTAATTCATAAAGAGATCAAGTAAAATTTATTCACACTTAAATGACATAAGGAGTAAAAATTAAGCATAATATTTTTCAATGGATAATCTTTATTATAAAGTTATTTGAATTTATCATATTTTCATATTGATTACTAAATCTGCTGAAAATTATCATATTTTAATCTGTAAAAATGCAAATCTTAGTTCAGTTTATATTAATACCGATGAGAAAGTAAACATCTGTAGATTTAAATGAATATTTAGAGAGCGTTTAAAGAAACTTTTAAATAATTTTAAATTTTAATTTGTTTGAAAATGTAATACAATTTAAATGGTTGTACTTAATATAAACTATATTTGTACATAGACCAATAGAAGAATCATTTTGGATCCGAATTCTAATGTTTGTCATAATGGTAGGACTAATCATTGCATTAATCCTACAAGCGCAACAAACTGAAGTTACTTCTAGGCTCGATTTTCTTTGGAAATTACAAGCGACAGGTATAGTAAATATTTTTTGATCATTAAAATTAAAGTATCATTAAACGAAAATATATTATTTAATAATTATTATAGAGGAAAAAGAAGATATGGAACATTTAGAAGCTTATAATCGTAAGCTTTTGGCAAACATTCTTCCAGTTCACGTCGCAGAACATTTTTTGACATTAGACAAACCAGTTGACGTTAGTTATTCTTCCAATATTATATATTTATATAATTTAACATA
>NW_026100803.1:0-762 GCF_025091365.1 Daktulosphaira vitifoliae
ATGACAATTAGCCCACAACCAGTTCCGACAATGGCTTATTTTCGACAAAACGTCCGGCGTTTGACCCGGCGGTTCGTTGGCAACAACACGGCTAGCCTTTAGAGTAGGGGTAAAAAAAAAAAAATTAAATAACCAGTGAAGAAAACCATTAAGAACAATTCAAATCATAAGGCACATACATTGTCGCCTTATGATTTGAATAACTTAGAACACACAAATATATACACAAATAGACAAACAAAATAAACAGACACTTGTTGTCACGTTACAATATAAACAAATTTTTATTATTTATTATGAGATATAAACATTTAAAGGTTCAAATTTGTTTGGGCAAATACACATGTGTAATACATAAGGGATTGTAAATACAGGTAGCTTATTGGTTTTTTATGAAAATATTCGCAGGTATATAGCCTTTATTATCAATAGTAGTAAGACACAATTGTGAGTTTATGAATACACTGACTGCCAATACAGAAATTATATTTACTAATAATCATAATTGACAATAAACATTCCGTGACTGTGACAGCGATGTCATAAAAAACTAAAAAGTGAAAAATAAATAAAAAAACAAGCTTTTAAAGCACATCGAATTAAAAAGTTAAAAATAATTATTAAACTAAGCTTAAAACAATAATAAACGAAAAATACTAAAATTATTGTGAAAAAAGGCGTTGATGGTTTGTGCCATTTTAGCTTCGATGCGAAGCTGAGAAGGTATTGGTTTTACTATGATGTGTTTTTTTTTTTTTTTTT
>NW_026100803.1:904-1420 GCF_025091365.1 Daktulosphaira vitifoliae
GTATCTAGTCGAAGACATTACCCTTCAAAATTGAAAAAATTTCCCTCGTTCCCCGTAAATGGGGGAAACCTCCAAAAAAATTACAAATTTAAAAATCGCTAATTTTCGAAATTTTTTCAATTTTTTTTACTAAAAACTGCCGTAACTTTTTTAAAAATGAACACATCAATATAATTCTTTTTTATATAGATGCTTGATGTCTTTACCTATCATTTGGTATATTTTTTTTATAAATTTGATCCTTTACCTGACCACAGGTGAGTATTTAAAATGACAACTTTTTCACAAAAAATTAACTTTTTCAACTTAACTTTTGAAAATGTTCCGGAAGGTCTGACACTTTTATATATATCTTAAATTAAAGCTAATGTAATGTACTTTAATTTGAAAAAAAAAAATTTGACCTCTGGACTTGTCTTCATGGTGAAAACGGCTACCGAATGCTATTTTTGTGTGAAAATTTTCGATTTTATAATTTACATTTTTTACTTTAAAGTGCTATAACTTTTTAAAAAA
>NW_026100803.1:1552-2395 GCF_025091365.1 Daktulosphaira vitifoliae
CATACTTTATCTTAATCGAGATATTAATAAGGAACCAGCAGATCAAGTAGCTTTTGGAATAAAACACCAATTTTTTTAAAATTAAACACTATCTAAAGATTTGCATCGAAGCGTTTATTTTTGATAGTGATTTTAATCACTGTCAGATATCATTATACTTGATCCAACTATGCCACGTCACCACTGTGCCGCGAACCCCCTGTGCTGGGTTTTTTTTTCATATATTGAGCACCTGATATCAAAATATGACATCTCGTATAAAATTATTATTTGAAGTCAGTTTAATATATATTTATATATGTATAATTAATATGAACTATGTAATAGTTAAAAGGATCAGTTACTTCAATTATTCAACAAACTATTATTTTTTTTTACAAAAAAAAATTTAATTTATTAAAAATCTATCATTTTTTAAAATTAAATAAAATTTACTCACGAGCCAAATTAGAGGTTCATATATACTACTCTGGGTAGAAATATAAAGTGATTCCTTCACATCATGGAGAGTAGTGAAACGGAGCTAATCAAATGTATTCGTGGTATTGTTGATTTAAAAAAATATTTATTCACAATAACCTTTTATATTAATAAATAAACTACACTATATTTTTTTATCATTTTCTTTATTCTTATAAGCCCTTACAATCATACTTTGGGAGATATTATTATAAACAATATAATATATAATGCATTATCTCAAAAATTAATTTCATAGTTTGTATCGTTTTATTATGTTACATACTTTCAGAGATATCTAAGTTTCTTGTTGTTTGGTTTTTTAAAATAAAACACCAAGTCCATTAACACTGTTAAATTTGGTATTTATTGTAATAAAAACCC
>NW_026100804.1:0-2393 GCF_025091365.1 Daktulosphaira vitifoliae
TACAAATGAAAGGTAAAGACATCATGCATCTATAAAAAAAAATTATATTCATCCATACATTTTTCATAAAGTTATAATATTATATAATGATATATATTTATATAGATTTATTATAGAGTTAAAAATATTCAAATGAATTTTTTTACAAAAATCGTATTTATTTTATTAAATTTAATAAAATTTGATAAATAATGTCTGATGTGTGTTTGTGGGGCCACCTCCTAAAATTCCTCCTCCTCTCTTATCACATAAAAATTGGAACCTCCTCCTCCCACTTATTAAAAAAACGCGTTATAGTTATAGGATAGTGTGTTAAGTGTTTATCAGTGAAGCTATTTTGATAACAGATTATATAATTTCCGTTATTACATTATTATACTCATAGAATAGTGTGATAAGTGTTTATCAGTGAGGTTATTTTGATAACAGATAATATATATTATTTAGCGTCTCTCTTATATTTATTATGATTTAATGTACGACACTACTGTTATTTGAGGAGTGTTACCTCCTCATTTTTTACATTTAAACGCCTGAAAGCAGCACCTCCTCCTCCTACCAATATTTATTAGTTAATATTTAAATGTATATGGTGTATAAAAATTCATACATCATATGCATATTGTTATACTTCTATTGGAACTGTGTACTGAAAAATTATTGTTAGTGAAGTTATGACAGTTGAACGGTCAAATATTTGTAGAAAACATTATCGATAATATTACGAAGTCAGTTGATAAAAAAGTAAGTATTTTCATGTTTATTTCTATAAAATGTCAATGTGACACATTTTTTTATAAATGTATTAATATACTTTAGATGAACGTTATTAATAAAGATTGGTTAAATGGGATGAAAATTAAACACAGAAAGAATGTATCTGATCTTAAAGTAGGAGTTCAGTACAAGGTTTTGGGTTTGTACGTGATGAGATCAAAATATTCTAATGAAACACCAGTGGCTGAGGTGAAGCTTAACGACGAACCATCATTTCAAATTTATTTGCCAGCGAGGTTTTCATTTACTCGAGAAGATCTGGCAAAAGGAGTCGATAAAGATCTTAAGATTGTATCTAATGGACGAAAAGATCAAAGTTCGAGTTATGACATAATGTTTATATGAATTAATTTTGTGTTTGAAAAAAATGAAAATAAAAAATATTGATAATTAAAAATTGTATTACATATAATTTAATCTCTAATGAAAANGTATAATTTAATCTTTGATGAAAATTTTAAGAATAGTTATGGGTAAAATAAAAAAACGCATGTATTTTAAATTATAATGTGTAAACTAAAAAAAAATATCCCACTGTTAAAAGTATATACATGAAAAGAAAAATGAGTGTGAAAGTAATTACTTGAAATAATAATTTGCAAACTTAATGTCTACAAAGTACAGATAAGAGTAAAAAAGAGTAATGTATACGTCTATAATACGACATCAGTAAAATAACTTGATNGAACAGTAAAAAAGAGCAATGTATACGTCTATAATACGACATCAGTAAAATAACTTGATGAAAAATAGTATATATAAAGGTGTTATAAAAGTTGTATTAAGCGTGTGAAAACGTCTATTAAATAAAAATTTCTTAGAAAATCATCTCCATCCTGAGGACTGCTGCACGTTGGCATAAAATGTGCTGAGGTTTACAAAATGAAGTACATAAAACCGAGAAAAACTCTCCTTTCTGGTTTAATAGTATTTCATTTGTTTAATCGACACCTTAGAGTCTTCTCTATTTCAATATCATAATCATCATTATGTGTTATTTGTGTGATACTTGTGGAATGAAGTTCAATTTTTTGAAATCATTGATACGTCATGAGCAAACAGTACACAACAAAATTTTATATGGCTGCAGTTTGTGTTCGAAAAAATTTTCGAGAAAAGATAATTTCTCAAGACATGTTCAGCATACACACGGGTTAATAGGTTAGTATTGTAATATTTAAATCTCAAAAATTTATTTTTTATTAAAAATGTATTTAATAGGAACTGATAAAGTATTGAAAATGCGTTCTGTAAATATAGAAAATGAAATAAAATCGGTCTCTGTGAAAAATGTGGTTAATTACGGTGCCAGCACCTGGAAAAATTTTTACGGTGAGCATACATAATAATATTATTCGCGTTTATTTTATATTAACTCAAATATTTTAATTATTAAAATGTAATTCAGTAGATAAAGGTAATTCGGTTAAGGAAAGCGAGAGAAAAAATACTGATACAAAATTTTCTAATACTAGAGACAGCGATGATGAGCTTTGTAAGTTGAAATAAAAAAAAATGATAAATCGTATTATTACTATTATTATTATTATTATTATATCAGTGCTAGAAGCTGCAAATAAGATAGATGCAAATTCAATGGACGTTCAAGTGGTAAC
>NW_026100805.1:0-769 GCF_025091365.1 Daktulosphaira vitifoliae
ATACATGATTGGACTTCAAAAATTACAAATTTATATAATTTTAAGTGAAAGCTAAAAAAACTATGAGTATTTTTGAAAATTGAAACAAATAATACTTTTACGTATCTTTTATTCATCTAATACAAGGAATAATATTCACTTATCTCATAATGAGACACGTTATTTGAGAGATAAAGAACTACATTTTTGATTTTTTCCAAATCTTCTTCTTTACCAAAAACTGTGTTTTTTAATTGTGCCCTGTACCGTAATAATTCTAGCATTACATCACCTAAATCGTATGACTCATTGTCTAAAAAATACAACAATATAAATGAAGTAATAGATATTTTACAATAATTTGTTAGATAATTACTGTCTTCATTAATGTGCCTTTTCCATTCATTTATCATTTCTACCTAAAGTATACAAAATAGTTTATTGTAGACATAAAGAAAAAACCACATTTTTTGTACGCAACGCCCAGTAATATTATGTATATAATGTATATAAATGTTGGTGGGAGGAGGCACTTATAACTAATGCAACAATGAATAAATAAAATAAAGTAAATAATAAGATTAAAATAAAATTGTGAACAACTATTTATCTACAATGATGTTGATGACTGTTTGATGTAAGTGGAAGGCGAATGAAGTCGTTGGTATAGCAATTAAACCAGGGAAAACATACTGTCGCCAACAGTACTTCAAAATGTGCGAATGTAATTCACGATGAGCGTATCGCAAGTATTTTAACAACTACGTGATCGAAATCATTGTAAAACCAT
>NW_026100805.1:2085-2392 GCF_025091365.1 Daktulosphaira vitifoliae
AAAATGTAAAATTGTTATGCATGAATTTTTAATGAGAAATTTGTTGCTGCATTTTATTGGCTAATGAATCAATTCTTGGACTGTATTTGGTTGATTTTAATTGAACACATGCTTCATTTAAATCTGTTCTAAGACGATTCCTTACAGTTGATTTAATAAAATTCATTGAAGAAAAAAGCTGCTCGCAGGCATAAGTTGATCCAAACATTGTCAATAAAGAAATAGTTAGTTTTTTCATAGATGCAAATGAATTTGGAAGACTTTTCCACTCATTAAGAATCAAATTTTCCGATTTAAAATTCCTACC
>NW_026100806.1:0-2389 GCF_025091365.1 Daktulosphaira vitifoliae
ATACATAGTAGCTAAACCAAACATTTGGTACAATAAGCCTCAGTTATTTTTGAATGACTACTTCACACTTGCGTCAGTCTTTACGGTGAAACATTATTTAGTACGGTTTATAGCCATTGATCCTTTTTTTTTTTCAATTAAAAATTCAATGACTTTTTATCACCTTCCCCCCCATGTTTTTCAATTATAAAGGTTTTAACCTTATTCTAATACCTCTGAAACTAATTGAATAAACCTATACCTTGAAAAAACAAAATTGATCCAAAGCTTTTGATTTATTAATTCCAAATAAAGGGTTAAATTTTTTAAGACTACAAAATTTGTATACCAAAATTTTTTGTTTGTGTTTACATTGTATAACTTTATTAAATGTAAACACAAAAACCCGTAAGATAATTTTTCTATACAAAGCGATTTATATACATGTTTTTGGCTTGCTTTTATTACCTGGTATTAAATAAATAGATTATTCTGGAAGCTATAAATTCATCTTACTTTATGTTTAAATTTCCTGTACTTTTTACGCGATCAGTAAAATTACCATAAACAAAATTGTGCGTGGGTCTAAAATTGATGAATTTGTAATTAGTCTTCTACTGAGAAATTAGAATTTAATTGATGAGATTTATTTTCACTAATTCAACAAATGGCTTATGTATACAATATCGGTCACTAATGTTGATCATCAAATACATTTTTGATACTATTAAAATTTTGAACGTATTAGTTAAATGAGAATTTAATTATTAATCATTTATTAACAAACTCATAATAATTAAATAAATTTCTAACAATCAAAAATCTACATTTTACAAACAAAACTATTAATCACAGGTGAAACATAGTTCCAACATTTTTATTAACTACGGGAAACATTTTAATCACTATTTCCAGCAGCGAAATTAATATATAATCATAATTTGCGTGGGCGTAGAATGGAAAAAATCTCTTTCTAAAAAAGCTCCATTAAGTGTTTGTGAAATCCGTAACCATATTTTCTCTTTATATTTTTTATTATTTGACGTCATACAAGAAAATATATAATGGATGATAAATTTAAAATAAAGGTAAAAATGGTGATTATAGCGAAATAAAGTTAGGAATAACAAGCGACCGCTTTTTAATTTTGTTGAAATAGAAATGACTTTTAAATTGCATAATAAACTCAATACTTATTAGTTGTGTAATTCAATAGTGATTTAAATTATTTGAGTTAATCATTCGTACTCATACAGTATATAAACTTTCATTCTACTCTACACGGATAAATATGTTTTCTTGTTAAACTATATTTCTTGTAGTCATAAAAATTCGGATATATCAGTAGTAAACACAAATTAAACAGTTGAAATGTGTCTTTAATAATTAGAAATATAATAACCATAGTAATTATCAAAATTTCACAAAGAATTTTCCTATAGTTTGAAAGTGTTGTCTCTTGAAAAGAATACAACGAGAAGAATTTTTTATTTCTATATATCAAAATAATTTATCCTTTTAAAATTAATTCTCCCGCTTCCCTTTTGATCCATTGTAAATATTTTATTATATGTACTAAAATCGACTGTAACATCAAATATATTATACAAATATAAAAAACAGAAATATGAGTAATCTCATAAAATCTTTAATAAATTGAAGTTCAGTTTATTTTTATAAATATTTAAGTAACGTAAAAGCAATTTTCACTAACAATAGAATTCATTAAACACATCATAATAAAATATAATAATAGTCCAAATATAATAACAAAAACATTTAACTTAGTAAAAATATATTTATTATTTGTTGCTTATTTAAATTTAATTTTATGTTTAAAAAACTATTTATTATTTATGTAGTATTTTCTATCAGTAGATGTCAACATTTAAAAATTGTAGGCTGTGTCCAGATTTTTTTTTTTAAATGTTTTCTAACAAATTTTTAATAAATGCTCTTTTTTATATACAAATGAGGTCTCAACTTTGATGGTCATTGGCCGGAGGTTGGTTATACATAAAATATACATTTTAGGAATTAGATTTTGAATATAAGAATTTAAAAATTGTTTAGAGAGTTATTAATTACTTTTCTATTAAACGTTTTGTAAGTTGCTGATTTAGTTGAGCTTTAATGTATAATTACTACACATTAATTTAATGAATTATACAAATCTTAATACAATCTAGGATAATAAAAAAAAATTAGTAGAAAATAGTTATGAATGTGTTAAAGCTTTCATGGATTGTCTTGTTTCTTGAAGTGCTTGAGGATATATCCATGTTTGCAGTTGAGTTCTGACGTTTCGGACTCATTGCAGAGTCCATCCTCAGAGTGATGGTTGCTAGTCGGTGGCTGCAACTATACTGGCGGCTTATCTTGATAACAGTCTGTTTTTATAAAATTGATA
>NW_026100807.1:0-2389 GCF_025091365.1 Daktulosphaira vitifoliae
AGTGTATGTAGTAAAACTTAATACGTTATTTAAATTTCAGATTCAAATCATTCATCAATTAATCAAGTTTAAAAAAAAAAACAATTTTTTCAAGCAAATGTTTATTTTTAAACAGTATAATATATTTTTGAATCACGATTAATAGTATATTCACTTTGAATAAATCACTTTACTAATTCGGTTAGTGAGTTTCACGTGTACTGCTATCATGGGCAAATTTAATACACACTAGTAAAATTTTCTAAGAACACACTCAACGGCATCAATTAATTATAGTATATCCTTTTTGATCTAAAAATGTGACAAAATTATCTCTTTCCTCGTTTATTGACTATATAATTCCTATAAATTATTTTACTAAAATTTAAACTGAAAATAAAAATAAAATTATTCTTTTCGGAGAAGAGGTTCTTATTGATAAAGATGTGAACTTAAACATCCAAAAGACATATTCATTTAGGACTCCTCTCTAGTCTATGACGAATTACAGTATCTTAATCCTTATACAGGAACTTATAATCACCATGTGCTCATTGAAAAGTCTGTCACTGACTTACTGTACAATACCTCGTTCGTGTGAGACTGTGAACTATACATGTACGTATACAAATATGCGATTATAAATCACTACACGACCCGGTGCTGCTTGTTATACGATAATTTACGCAAACTGAAGCAGAGGTAGACGAAGTCGGCAACGGCACCGGCTGTTGTCTATCGGATGTCTTAAATTACAACCGGCAGTAACTGCGACTTGGTAAAATTATAAGGCAAACAAACAACAGGATTGTGACTTGTTACTGGCTACCGCCCAAAGTGTCAAATCGACTTCAGCTGAGATGATTCAATTATTATTTATTACTATTACAATTCTGCGCGTAAAATATTTGTTTTCTCGATCAATACGTCAATATAAAAAACAAATTCTTATCGTACTAATTAAAAAATAATAAGTATTTATTTATTTTATGATTTCCCCATATTTCATTAAAAGAAAAATTTATTAAATATTTTCATGTAATCTACTAATCTTATTCTATGAATAAAATTAGTAGAAATTAAAAATAATCACTTTTTGCAACCCTTAAACTTAAATTAAAAAAAACAAAAGATTAAATGCAGTTTGTATATAAACTTTACAGTTATATTAATTTTTCGTTTTATTGTTTAACCTAATGTATTATTGGATAAGTCGGTTGTTGTAGATATACAGTATATATAAATAATATAACACAATACAAATCAATAAAATAAATAAGTTNGATATACAGTATGTATAAATAATATAACACATTACAAATCAATAAAATAAATAAGTTTTAAATTAAAATTATATTAAAAAAAAAGTTATCATTATGAATCCTTCTTGTAGGCAGGTAAAGGGTTAGATTTATAAAAAAAAGTCAAATAATAGATAAAGACATGCATCTATATAAAAAAAAATTATACTGATTTGATCATTTTTGATAAAGTTATAAGTTTTTTACACTGGAATACAAGGAACTTTCATCAGAAACAAAAATATACTTTTCTAAATCAACTTTTCGCGATGTTTTCAAATGTGCCATTAGTCTTTTTCTATCACTTCAAAGTTTTAATATTATTACTTATTATTAAAAAATAAGTATTTACATATAAAAAAAAAAACCCAGCACAGTGGGGTCGTGGCATAGTTGGGTCCAGCATAGATGATATCTGACAGTGATAAAATCACTATCATAAAAAACGCTTCGATGCAAATCTGTAGATAATGTTTAATTAAAAAAAATTAATGGATTATTCCAAAAGCTACATGATCTGTTATTTTCTTATTAATGTCCTGAATGAAAAAGGGATTATTAAAAAAATATTATTTTTTTAATAATTGAATACAATTTTACCAACTATTAATAATTAGTACTGTATAAAAAAAAATGTACAACTAAAATTTTAAATGAGTAATATTTTATAGTTAAAATCCAAACCTAGTTACTAATTTATTTAAACAGTATGAAACGGATATTGTTTAAATATATGACCTTCAAGCTTAAACCACACAACATGTCTAAACGATTAAAGAATTCATAAAATAATACAATACATTTGTTTAATTCAATTCTTCACACCGGACATAATAAAATTTACAAAGGTAATTATGGATTGAATTCTATTATTTTTCTACCTTCTACACTAATCAATTGAATTCCCGCAATCATATTTTGGTATTCGGATAGTCAGTTTGGTGACTTGGCGGCTATTGGATTTATTTGAATTATATTATTTGGATTTGAATTATGTATGCCGTGTAGTTATGCCTAAGATTTGTTGCAACATTAGTTTGAGTAGATGTGTTCATTTGTTATAAAGTTGTCTTTTTAAAAATTCATTGGCTGTGTTTATCACTAAAAGC
>NW_026100808.1:0-2388 GCF_025091365.1 Daktulosphaira vitifoliae
AAAAAAAAATACTATCCGAATTTATATTTTTTCATAGAATCGATTTTTTTTAATGTTATATACTTCGGGACAAGTGATTGATCTGTTTTCCAAGGAAGGTATAGTGCGCATTAGGTTAATTAACTTGGGATAATAAGTCTTTCATTTCATAATTTTATCATTTAGACTGTTTAACGTCAATTTACCTGGCTGACAAATCTCGATGAACGAAATTGATAGCTTCTAAGAACTTCATACCAGATGCTATTTGCGTAGCCATATGCATCAAGCATCCATAACTACGAAATAATTATCAGTTAATTATTGTACTATTTAAATATAGAAATGTTGATAAGTATTTATAAATTTGCATTCGACAAACCTTAATGTCTTTGCATAAGGAGATAATGGTGCAGCAGTCAGAGCGACATGTTCTTGAAGGAACTGATTAAGATCACCGTGTGGCATAAATTCAGTAATTATGCAAAATGGCTCTTCTGATAAACAACATCCTAACACTCTCGTAATGTTAGGGTCTCGTATTTTCCATAAAGATTCCACTTCGTCATAAAAATCATGTCTGTAAAACATTAAAATACCAATTTATAATATTCTTCAATGTTTGTAAAAAAACGTATTTTTTAAATAGAAAACATAAACAAATTCTTAACAAAAATTTATGCTTTTATTTTTAGTGCTATTAATAAGATAAAAAAAATTGTATTTTTCATTAGCTGTCTATCGGTTTATCACTAACTTTTAGGAAATTCTTTTTTAATAACATTTGAAGATAACAATATTTTTTAAATTGAGTAAATATTTCAATTTCTAAGATTCAATAGTCCCTACAAAAACCACAAGGGAAATCGGGACATGTTGATACGGATCAATTTTTTTTATTAAAAAATAAATTAAAATAAAATATGATATCATTTCAGTAATTATTTTTAAGTAAACAATAAAAAATAATCTTTTAGTATAATAATGGTAGAGAGAAAAGTGACTCTAATATTTGAGTGCGAATTTACAAGTAATTTTATTTCCAATTAATTTTAGTTGAAAATACTTATACGAGTTATAAATCCTATACTATGCACTTCTATTATAATACAAGTTATATTCAAAGTGTTAAAAATCTTTTTTTACGGTAACCCGACTGACTAATAATATTATAAGAATGGGAATCAAAGATTTAAAAACATTAATACATCGGAGATTTTTAAGTTTTAATATAATATTTTTAAAAGTTAAGTTGAGTTTTTAATCATCAATTAAAAGTTTAACTAATTTCGATAGATTTCAACAATTCGGTTAGTATTATTATCATTAATAATGTCGATGTTTTTTTTAAACTTTAAAGTTAATAGCCAGTTTACAAAAACATAAAAAATATTCAAATATAATAAAAACAATAAACTTTATATTCTTCAATAAATTTATTGAAATAAATATTTTAACGATTCGAATGGTTTTAAAAAAAATATGTTTTATATATTCATTACTTGATAGTCTCTGATATTCCTTTTCTTAAGGATTTTACAGTAACGAGCTTACATTTCACCGACGTCGTTTGAAGTATGTCGTCGGGGAAAGATTTTACTTCACAGAGATGAATCTATAATAAAATCATAAAACCTCGTCTCAATTCATTTTATTTAGTAGTTTACACGTAACTTACTTCTCCAAAATGAGTTTTTGTCAATGTCTGGACAACATTCAGTTGCTCTCTTGGGAATTCTGGGGGTAATTGGCACAAAGTATCGTCAGATCTTGTTAAAGGACAAGTCGATGCGTTACTAGCTCCGCCTCCTCTGCTGCTGCTTGACCTGGAAGACGTTGGAGGAGGCGATCGTGGAGGTGGAGGAACATTTATCTTAAAAAAACATATTAAGAGTAAATGAGAAAAATAAAAATATACAACATATTTAAATTTTCAGTAAAAAAAGTTGTATAAATATGTACAAGTTTTGAGTTAAAAATATTTTTGATAGTTTATAAATTAATACAGTTTATTGTGTGTCACTAAATAACAGTTTATAGAATGAATAACTCGGTAAAAATACCATTTTATTTTACAATAGACTGATTTGATAAGCTAATACAATTTCTATGAATATAGATAGACATTATGAATTTGAACTATTCAATGGTTAAAATAAATATTTGCCATTTCAGTTATTCAGATGTAGCGTTATAAAAGGTAGAAAATTAAATAAATAACAAACGATCAATAACGTTAAATTGACACAAACTTCAACTTTGGTGGTTTAATTTCACCATGAGTATGTTTGAGCTGTGCAGTATTTTAATTATATAGTGTGTACGCATATCAAAATAATCAATTCCCACAATTGAAATATAGGTTTCTACATTCAAAAACTACATAAAGAAAATACAGTCTACACTTAT
>NW_026100809.1:0-2387 GCF_025091365.1 Daktulosphaira vitifoliae
CGACATAGTTTCCTTCTACAGTGCTAGATTAATTTCAGCGATGTTATAACATTTCTATGCCTTTCGAATAGAATGATTTATATTAGCCCATAAAATACGTCTCCATTTCGGTGATGACTTCATTCGAGCTGAATCTTTTTCCCTGGATCATGCGCTTGAGATTCGCAAAGAAGTAGTAACAAATCAATAAATCAATCAAATCAATTATACATTTAGCAAATTAATTGCCGTATAATTTAAAAATTAGTATTAAGCAGAATAATAAAATTATTCTATATAGCTATATTGAAACATTATCTGAATAAAAATTATTAATAAAGATATTTTTATTAACAACCACGTTCTAATAAATATTTGGGAAATAGTGTCATTATAGAAAGAACATAATTGAACTTCTAATCAATAATGAAATAGATTAAAATTATGAGTGAAAACTTAAAGTAACACTCTGTATAAACATACGCAATAAAAATCACATGTTAAATAAAATATGGCTTTGAATGAGTAATTTAAATGTATAATTTGATAACAGTTTAAAAAAGTGGACAAAAATTCAAAATGTGTAAAAATTATTGATATTTAGACTTGCTTATTAATAATATACTTAAATCCGATAAATTTAATGTACGTATAACGTTTTTAAGTGTCTAAAGGAATTAAAATTAAAATTTATGTTAACATAAAGAGAATATTTCGATATGACTATATTTAGTTTTCTACCGCTTTTAATATTTCCCTACATTGGTCAATGCGTTGTCATAGAATACTTGCGAGACGAAAATAATTTGCAGATAGTATATGATGATCTCATGAAAATTGATTTTGGAATTCCACAAATAGACCACCTTAAAAAAATTGCCTCATCTCCAAAAAACTCGGACAAAATGACGCGATATGATTTATTAAAACAAGCAATTCAATTCAGAGTAAAAGATTTAGAATGTGGAATTAAAATCATGGCTTTGTCTGTAATGTTAGGGACTGAAATACAAATAAATCACATTAAATCATTAGAGTTATACAGGTGGTTTGATATACCACTAATGATGATGTACTACGAACCAATATTTTGCCAAACAGCATACGAAATGTTAAGAATACTTTATAACTTGGGATTAAAAGATATTTTGGATATTTGGATGTTTACAATGTTATACTGTGAATGTCCATACAGTGATAATGCACTAGCCTTACTAGATTTAATGAAGGCGAGAGAACTGATATACCAAGAACTTAAAAAATCTACTATGAATTGCAATGTAAAAAGTACACATGACATCACTAACCCTCAACATTTGTTGTATAATAACTATACAACAATAAATTTAGATTCAGATTGTAATCTAATGAAAGTTTATGTTTTTGAGAGAAAAGTTTTCAATGAGGTTATAAGTGCTTTGTCTATTTATGCTCAGTCCAATATCATCATAAAAAATCGTGATAAAATTTGTGTAAATAATTTATACTTACATCATAATAATAAATTATCATTATACAAAAATGATGCCATAGGTTATTTTCAAAAAAACTACGGACACGGTATAGAATGGGGAAATGCTATTAATATGATCAAAACATCGATGGAAGAAGCTATGAGTGTTGAAAAGTTTTTTAAAAGATTTTATAGTATAAAAATATTGCACACTCAATTCTTGACACAAATGAATATTATATTCTTTAGACTGTTAGCGACACATATTTCAGTAATTTGTGACATAATAACTAATCAAAGAAACGAATTTACATCTGAAGATGGTATGCAAGATTTTGTGTTAGATGCAAACTATAAAATAAAACAAAAGATCCTATTATTTACAAATTTAACTGGTTATTCTAGAAAGAAGTACTTTGCAAATTTAAAGGAATATTTTTCATCTGATGTTNGAAGTACTTTGCAAATTTAAAGGAATATTTTTCATCTGATGTTTTTGTTTTTTGTGTACAAAAAGACTCTCAGATAAATATGATAAAAGATAAGCTTAAGGACTTATGTCAAATGTTTGGAAAAAAATGTAATGCTACTAAAACATTGGAAACAAATTCTATCAGTTTTTTTGATGATTTAAAAAAGTCATATCGAAATGTTGTAGAAACTGTATTGATAGAAAAACCCAGTCTTGTCGGAGATGAGGATGAATTTATTATTGTAGATAATACTTACCGTGTGTATAAGATTGTTGATACTTTTGTTAAACATTTAAGCTTTATTTTAGAAAACGTAGACGTTACGTACGATATAATTAATGAAATACTTTAGTCTGTTTTATTATTGTTTGTAAATAATTAATTTATTAAAATTATTAAGTTATAATAAATTAATCTAAACTAAGAGAATAATATTTAAATAAATGTAACTTTAGTAAGTGCACCATTATCAAGTTATTTCT
>NW_026100810.1:0-2382 GCF_025091365.1 Daktulosphaira vitifoliae
TATGACAGTATAATAGAATTCACACAAATAAATTTGTTTTACATTAAAGGGACTAGTAGTGTATGGCTAAGGACCCTATTTGAAAGGCATAAAATATACTTACAAATAGCAGGATTAGACTAATTTTAAAGAGTTTTAAACTGATTTACCAGTAGTCAGATAAACTAAGGTCCTGTATTTTAGTTAATAATAAAATAAAAACCAGCTAGTTGCTTAATTTGCAAAAAACTGACTATTATTATGGTAAAAATGTTATAGTAGCCTCTGGATATCAGATATCCAGAGGCTACATATAAGACATTATATATATAATTAATATATATTATTATTAATCTGATATAAGATATCAAAAACCTAAGAGCCATAGATATATTTAATTTCACTAGAAAGACAGGACTCTTAGGTCATCCACAAGGGGTGACTTGATAATCCATCATTATACAATGATAATGTAATAATAGTTCAGTGATAACACTTAGGTGTGTAAACCGAATCAAGATAATTCGGTATGAGATGTGCATAATGGACCAATAGGTCTGAGGAAATTGGCATTATGTCCACATCACTAATAACTAAAACTAAAAAAGCCTCCGACTACTTACCACCATATGAATTCTCAGACATAGGTAGGAACCTATTAGCACTACTTAATTATTGTAAAAATGAAAAATTAGAACTTATCCTAAGTATGGATATAAATGTCCACCATACTATATGGAGGAGCAGTGACATTAATCAAAGAGATGAGATATTAATGCATTTACAATCACTAAGAAATGGACCGGACAAAATCATTGAATCAATACTATTGCCAGACAATATGTTCACAAACATGATGAGACATTATAAGGTCTGTTGAACATACAGTCTAGATTTAATTCCTGGCTCTGATATTTATAACAGAGAACAGCTAAATAAAATACAAGACAAATATGTGGTCCGTACCGAATGGCAGTTAACAAGGATAGTAATAACTTAAAGTGGTATAAGGTGAATAATAAATGGTTTTAAAGATGCAGACTGTAACAAAATATTTCCGGCACTTCCACAAGAAGTATAATCTAATTTATCGAATTTAATAGTCCTTATCTCTGCAACATATTTAGAGCATGTCTAGCCTATAGTTATCAATCTAAGAGCTGGCAAAAGGTCAGGGTAGTGTTTTTACTTAAACCTAACTGTACTAACTACTATAAAGCAAAATCCTTAGACTCGCTTCATTTCTTTTTTAAACTATAGAAAAATGTATTGATAGGTACATAAAAAAAAGGCATTTAAAGAAAATCCTTCTACATAACAACTTACATGTGTATCAAACAAGGAAATCTACTGACATAGCTTTACATAATTTAACTACCAAAGTAGAGAAAGCTATAGCGGAAAAACTGTATGCATGCATATTACTGGACATCGATGATACTTTTGATAATACACCTTTTAATGTTATGTATGAACTTGCAAAACAGCATAGAATAGAACCATTTATTATTATGAAGTGGATAGAAATCATGCTTAAAGAACCCTTAAATTTGGGAAAATTCAATGAAACCAAAGTAATTTTGAATGTTGGAGGAGTTTTATCTCCTTTGCTATGGCATCTAGTTTTAGACAAATATTGTTATACAAAAGCCTATGCAGATAACTAGCTATAGTAGTTGTGGGTAATTTCTTAGGCACAATTATATACTTGACACTGCTAAGACTGCACATTATACACATGTGTAGTAAATATAACTTAGCTGTCTATCCAAAAAAAGTAGATGTTTTGTTTACCAGGAGAACAGGATTTGGCAGTCTCACCACACTTACTTTGAATGGACAAGAAATTGGCTTTAAATCAGAGGTATAATATTTAGGTATTTTTCTAGATGGTAAGCTGAGATGGAAATCACATCATATATATTACTTAGATACTTAATTTTTTATAGTAGTTATTTGAACATAGAAATTTTTTATTATTATTGTAAATAGGCCCTTCTTGACCCAAAGTACAAACATATAGAGTTAGGTATACAAATAATGGTAACAATACATTGGTGAAAACACTTATGTGAAGAAACCAAATTAATATTATCTAGTAAGAGGTATGCATAATGGACCTACAGATCTTAGTGCATGAACAGTTTTTGCCTACCTCTCTAACAACTAAAACTACAGTATTTACATCATATATTGATCTACTTACTTTATTACAGATTCTATTAAATGATCAACTGTAGTATTCGGCCACCCAAACTCTTTCAATGTACTTTCATCCACAAGAACAGTAAGTAATTCCATTAAAGAATCAGCTAATGTGTTATTACTTGATATATTACTTGAGGAGCTATTACTATTTGATGCTAATTCATCAATACTTCCATTATCATTATCATTGTCATC
>NW_026100811.1:0-2381 GCF_025091365.1 Daktulosphaira vitifoliae
AATACTATAAATAATATATATATATATTTATATTAAATTACTTATGGGCCTAAGAAATTCAGAACAAGAATATTTTAACATCATAATATTTGATCCAAACAATTAAATAAATTTCCTGATATATAACACACTCATAAAAATTTTAATATTTTTACAACTCCTACTTAATTATTATTCTTAAACTCAAAATGCATTTAGACAAATTGAAAAACAAGCAAAGAGATCAAGGTCTAAGAAAAATTAGTTTAATCGATGATTATCCACAAATAAAACAATTTAAATTAAAAAAAGAAATAATATATGACAATTCCAATAAATTAGAAGTAGGATTTCTACATAATATATTTAAATATCCAGATCCTTTAGAATTATCACGAATTAGAAATTCATACGTCTAACATAACTAAAAAAAAGTACAGAAACCTATTCAGCTTAAATAATAAAATAAAACTCTCATTTACGGATCTAAAAGTTGATAAAGATTATTACATTCTAGTTCATAATAGAGATTGATGTATGCGTGACATAAATATATTTCTGAAAAACAAATCAATCTCCACCAATAAAAGAAATAAATATAGAAATATCTCTAAGTGCCAATCATTGGTAGGAAATATTAAAAAAGGAACCATTTTATATAAGATGCAAAAAATGTTGCACACAATTATTTTCTTAGGAAATATAAATATAATAAAATAAACTTATATCTTTATAGCACCAATTTTACTAATATACAGTTTAACCTAATTAACATAGAAAAATATAATCTAAGATTTTAATTCTGGAGTTTGCTGTTCTAATATTTAACACTATAAAACCTTACTCAAATAATACTTGTTTACCTATATCGTCATAACGCCAACGTATCCTAATAGGGTGCATATTCTAGAACGTCTTGGTACATCCCAGTGAAAATTTTGGTGGGATGATCCCACCCATATTTTTTTTTCTCAATCCTATAATCTTGATGTCAAGTGGTCGCTTTTTTCTATAATACATTCCCACTAAACTATCTAATTTTAACCACTGTATCAAAAATCGATATCGTCGATCATACAGCCTAAACAAATTACTTCTTGCAGCTACCCCTAGCGATCAACAACTCTCTGCCTTTTAACAGCATTCAACAATTCAACATCTATCTACCTTCAGAATTAGTCAGTTATTTAAACAACTTCAATAAAATTAGTAAGTAAATAAAATGTCCTTTTATTTAATTTAAACTAAAATTAAAAAAAAACAATTTTTTTTCTGTCTCTATTTTTTCTTTCTTGTATCTCAAATAAGTGTTCTTAAATTTTCGAAAACAACAGTTTTATTTTAAAATAATTTAATTTAAATTACGATTAAAATTATTTAAATATATTGAACTTATACAAAATGGATTTGATATTTTTTATAATTTATTTCGAATTCATTGTATACAGAGTGATTTTTTTATCATAACCCGCTCAATTACTTACAGAATAATAATATTTAAACATTTTTTTTTTATTATCTTTAGTTACACATTATTCTTGAATTATTAACTATGTAATACTTTTTAAGTTATTCCCTTATGCCTGATAAGATGTCAACTTTATTTTTTTAAATGGGAACACATTTTAAATTTAATAAAGTTTGAGTTTTTAATTTAATAGCAAATGGCATTTGAACTTTTAATAGAACTTTATTTGTTTATTAGATATAAACATTTACTGTTTCAAATTTTTGAGTTAATATACAGGTATAGTACACAAGGGATTACAAATACAGATAGCTAATTGTTTTTTTATGACATCGATATTAGCTGGTACACGCCATTGTTATTATCAATGGTAGTAAGGCACATTGTTGTGTGTATATAAATACACTAACTGACAATACAGAAAGGATATCTATTTATAGTTATTATTAATAATAAAAAATCCTAGAATGTGACAGCAATGTCATAAAAAACCAATTAGCTATTTATTATTGAATTAAAAATCCAAACATTTCATTAAATTCAAAATATGTTTTCATATTTAAAAAAACAAAGTTGACACCCTTATCAGACATAAGGGATGAACTTAAAAAGTATAACATAGTTAATAATTCAGGAATAATGTGTAACTAAAGATAATAAAAAAAAAATGTTGAAATTATTATTAATCTGTAAGTAATTGAGTGGGTTATGATAAAAAAATCACCTGTATAGTGAATGCCATTATGTCTTTATAGCTAGTGCAATTAAACAACCATGAATGGCTCTCCACCATTAATTTTGCCTTTGAATGGGAGAGCAGTACGTCTATTGCCGCATAGTCAATTTGTAATTGACCTTGAAGATTTAGAATCCCTAAAAACAAAAATTCGAAAAAATTTTACTCAAAAACTACATTAAATCTCATCAGTCATAA
>NW_026100812.1:0-2376 GCF_025091365.1 Daktulosphaira vitifoliae
CAAGAATTAACCTTATTACAATTTGTCCAACTTAATGCTGTGCTTCTGGTTAAGAAATAAATGATAAATACAGACGCGCTAAAACTGCTAAATGGTTAATAAATGAATATCCATTGTACTGTAGCCATTTTTTATTGAGTTACAAGCATTTTTTGTACATAAAGCGAGATTTGTAGCGCGAGTGGGTGGGTACAGTTAATACTGGTGTATATATTTATAATGCATACTCCGCCCAGGTTACATACTCACTCTATATACTAAACTGCCTGTAACTCAATAAGTAATTATCCTAAAGTTAATATCGACTCATTAAATTTTTCTGTAAGAAATATGCAAAATATTGATATTTTGAAAAATTATATTTTTCTTATATGAGACGAATAATAAAAAACTATGTTTTTAACGTTGCCTAAAACTATAAAAATTATTTTTAAAAAAATGTAACGAAAAATATTTGTTGAATCAAAAGTTATTAAAGATTTTAAAACCTAGTGGGATATCGTGTATTCTTAGATATGATTTTAAATTATTAATTCTCGTAGTGTTTGACATCCAAAATAAATTATTCTATTTATTTTAAAATAAGTCGATGACAGCCTATCATTTCTTAATATTTATCAGTTTTGTTTAAACGCTAATCATTGAAATGATAATAAATATTTTTAACAAAGAGTAAATATATTTTATTAAAATTAACTTAACAAGGATAATTATTGTATGGATTAGTAGTTAAATAAATTTCAAAAAAGTATTACATCATTCTTTGATCTCTCAATTCTAAAATTATTTTCTTAAATGATTTTAAGAACCTGTTGGCATTGGCAATGTTGAATACCATTGGAGGTTTTAATTTTATCACATTTGCGTCAGGTCCATCAGTACTCAATAATATTCCTTCTTCATCTTTCATACTAAATAGATAAATTATAAATAAAAAATCATTTTCAATTTGATTAAATACAACATCAAAATTCATGAGGTCCTTACCGATTAACAAGTTGTTTGGCTTCTTCGGTCGCCGGAGCCTTAGTATTAGAATTACCTATTAATTCAATTCCAATAAACAACCCAATGCCACGAACGTCTCCAATCATATCCGGGTACAACTCTTGCAATTTTTTGGCTTCTGCCAACAAGTAATCGCCGACAACTCGAGCGTTTTCCATTAAGTTTTCTTCATCAATAACATCCATTACCGCTATTGATATGGCACAGGATACAGGATTACCACCATACTAAAAACATAGTTATAGTCTTACTAAAATTGTACTGAGATTACTCAAACCCAATAAAAAAAATCCCACTACAAATATTAAGATTAATGAATTCGACAATTTGTATGCCTTGAAAAATTACAACTAAAATTTCATTGCAAAACTACTTTGATTATGTGAATTTTTCATAAAATAGTCTATCAAATCAATTCAGTTAATTACTTTAATGATTTGATAAAATATTTACCATAAAGTAATGACTAAATACTATTTTATTTTATTTTAGAACTCACAGTATTAAAATATTGAATGCCGGTGGCAGCAAAACTATGAGCAATCTCTTCTGTGGTTATAACGGCAGCTACAGGGTGTCCATTACCCATTGGTTTGCCTACTGTCACAATATCAGGTATAACATCCGGTCCATCAATTTGAAAAGCCCAATAATGCGTTCCTGCTCGGCCAAAACCAACTTGAACTTCGTCGGCTATACACACACCACCAGCTTCACGAACATAACTAAAAATTGATAACTCCTGATAAACTTATAATACGAACAAAATATTTCACGTTAAAATTTTTATTAAATTCCATTAGGTACACCACTTTAAGTTTTGGCCTCCGTTCCAGAACTAAAAATTCTTTCCCAACATTTTTTTAACAATATATTAATTTAAATACAAATCAAATGATTTGTATTGGGCATGGCAAAAGGGCACAATTTTAAGAGGAGCTTAGAATTTTCTTCTATAAAAGCTAGAAAAATATTATTATGAAGTATGCATATGCTAATACTTGAAAAATAAATCAAAATTTTTTGGAAGGGGCACAACTAAACCTAAATACGGCCTTGAAAAATATGTATAATAATTTAACCAGAAAAACAGTTAAAATATCATAAACAAAAATTATATATATTTTTTTAATAGAGTAGNCATAAACAAAAATTATATATATTTTTTTAATAGAGTAGAATAATTCTAGTCAACTTGTTAATAATTATCATTAACAAAGGGTATGCGAAAATTATTCATAAGTATCTTAATAAAATTAATATATTTCTTCACAGACCATTTGAAATACTAAAAATAAAAAATCCAACTGCTCTCCTATGAGTCCTAATTACGTTGCTGTTACTTCTATTTTAAAATGACCACCACAT
>NW_026100813.1:0-2373 GCF_025091365.1 Daktulosphaira vitifoliae
TAATTGCGAAAAATAACATAAAACATATTTTAAATATAGTTCTATATTGTAAAAATTGATTAAAAAAAAAAAGTATAAAATTTTATGTAGATCATAAGTTATATGAGTTGACAGTTTCACTCTGTATATTATACTGACGCAAATTCCATACAAGTAAATATTGAACAAAAACTCCTAACCGACTTTTCGATCTGAAAGAGTTGTTTTGAATTTTTTAGCATTACGAGAATGCGTTTGGCACCACTGCATCGATTGTGTCTTTGTTTCTGGCATCGTGTAGGAAATCCAAGTTTCATCCCCAGTTACTATACTGCCCAATAGTACCTCTCTCTGTTGGTCATAACGTTCCAAAAACAATCCACCTGACTCAATCCTCTTCTGTTTGTGTTCATCCGTAAGTATTTTTGGGATCCAACGAGTACACAGTTTCCTGTAATCAAGTTTATTCGAGACCATATCGTGCAGAACAGTTCGAGAAACATATGGACAAGGAGTTCGTCGAGAGTCGAATACGATTATCATGAATGAGTTGAAATGAAAAACCCAACCTCTCTTCATTATGCACATTCGTCCTTCCTGCTCGGAATTCCCGTACCCATTTAGCGACAATTTGGCGGTTTATTACTTTTGGTTCATATGCCTGAACAAGTCAATGATTAATTTCACTGGGAATGACTCCTTCATGAGCGAGGAAACGGATCACACCTCTCACTTTACAATTTACATATTCATTGATAGAGATGTCGGGAGCGCGCGATGACTCGCCCATCGTGATAACCTCTCACTGACAAAAATACCAACGTATAAAAACGGTTCTCGTCTTGATTAGTTCGTTACATCTCGCTCTAAGTCATAGTGGTGCCAAAGTTAAAAAAAATTCCCTGCCGTTATGGAGGGGCTTGTATCTTTACTTTCCGGACGTTCCTCGTATATATGTTTCCATTAATTAAAATAAAGTTGGTACCCTTATAAGGGAGAAATATTTGACCACTTCAAAATTGAGAAATAAATACTAATTAAAGTAAAAAAAAAAGTTATTATTAATTATTGTTATTTATAACAACTTTTAGACCAGTACTTCGGAAGTCATTAACAATTTAGAGTTATAACTGGTGGTAAGGAGTGGGTCCAGCTATTTTTATCACTAATTATTTCGCATCTTTACTCTACGTCCTGCCTAGTTATAAAAATGAAACTAACTTAGTTGACAACTTTATCTTTGAAAATGAAAAGTTCCCTTTTTTTTAACGAAAATATCTCCAAAAAATTATAAACATGTTAGGATAGAGATCTCAATTACTGTCAGACATGTTCAGCTAACACTATGCCGAGTTACGACTTAATTGATTTTTATATTAAGAAGTACTTTGATTTACATTATGTTAAAAGGACACACGTAATTGATTCTATGAAATGGGATAATATCAGTTTCTTTTTAAAACGTTCTTAAGAACATTTTATCACGTCAAAATTACAACGGTTGATTTATTAAAACCTATAGAAAACATTCATGGAGTTATGTTTTAATTTTATAATCGTTTACTTTGTTGTACAAAATTTTTTTCAAACAAATGAGTTTCTAAAAAAGTAAAAGAATCAATCATGGTCATTAACTCTCCTGTAAATATAAATATTTTATATATTTTCTAATCGCTGTTATTTAAATTTTTAAGACATTCGATAAAGATAAAATTATTTTAAATTACAAAGGAACAGATGCAAATTACAATTACAACAGTATGTATGGTCATGTTAATAAATCCATATATCACCTGTTGAAACATATTGATATTTCATCATGACTAAACAAAAATTTAATGTAATATATTTGACAAAATTATCAAATTTTGAAATTATTTTATTTTTAGGAGATGATATTGAAAAATTGGTGTCATTTGTGAATGAAATAAACTATCAAATTCAATTCAAAATAATTAAAATCCAAGTGAGTTCAAGAATATGACTATGATATTTGAATGAACTTGTTTTTGAATTTCGATCCATCGTAAATTAAATTTAAATTAAGTGAATGTTGGACTTATCACGAAATTCATATGAATTTAAATATGATTCGAAGTAAATTATTTCTTATTTTTAATAAAATTCTTATAAATAGTAACACTTCAAATAACTTAATTTATAAATTATAAAATTATATCTTATAAGAAATTCTACTTTGTCATATACAACAGTGTAATATTGTTGCTCTGATCACTTACACAATTTGTGACATATTATTAGGTTTTAACTTTTCATTTAGATTTGTATACTGATTACAAATATAAAAAAAATAAAATATCAGTCCAAAATAATTAAAAAGTTATAGACTTTAGAGTTTCCATGTAACACTGTTATCAGACCACACGCATGTGT
>NW_026100814.1:0-277 GCF_025091365.1 Daktulosphaira vitifoliae
GAAAAAGTTCTACTTTCTATATGCATTTTTATGTTTTGAATCCCCCCTGTATTAAGGAAAATGGTCCGATTTAAAAAAATATGTATGTATGTCGAATGAAAGACCTATATAAATACTACTTCTCATAAAAAAATTGTAATGATTCATTCATTTTTCAAAAAGTTATAGCATAATAAAGTTAAAAATGGAAAATACAAAATCGAAAATTTTCACACAAAAATAGCATTCGGTAGCCATTTTCACCATGAAGATAAGATAAAGTCCGAAATTTTTTTTT
>NW_026100814.1:605-2372 GCF_025091365.1 Daktulosphaira vitifoliae
CCCCCCTGTAGGCAGGTAAAAAGTCAGATTTATAAAAAAAATATACCAAATGATAGGTAAAGACATCAGGAGGTTTCGCTCATTTATGGGGAACGAGGGAATTTTTTTCAATTTTTAAGGGTAATGTCTAAAAGTTAAAAATATAAAAAAGAATTTTTTTACAAAAATCGTATTTTTTTTATTAAGTTTAATGTCTATTTTCACCATGAAGTTAAAATAAAGTCCGAAATTTTTTTTTTACATAATAAAGTAAATTACATTAGCTTTAATTTAATATATATATAAAAGTGTCAGACTTTCCGGAACACTTTCAAAATTTAAGTTGAAAAAGTCAATTTTTTGTGAAAAAGTTGTCATTTTGAATCCCCCCCTGTAGGCAGGTAAAAAGTCAGATTTATAAAAAAAATATACCAAATGATAGGTAAAGACATCATGCATCTACAAAAAAAAGAATTATATTGATCCATACATCTTTCAAAAAGTTATAGCATTATAAAGTTAAAAATATAAAAAAGAATTTTTTTACAAAAATCGTATTTTTTTTATTAAGTTTAATGTCTGTTTTCACCATGAAGATAAAATAAAGTCCGAAATTTTTTTTTTACATAATAAAGTATATTACATTAGCTTTAATTTAATATATATATAAAAGTGTCAGACCTTCCGGAACATTTTCAAAAGTTAAGTTGAAAAAATTAATTTTTTGTAAAAAAGTTGTCATTTTAAATCCATTACTGTGGGCAGGTAAAGGGTCAAATATAAAAAAAAAATATACCAAATGATAGGTAATGACATCATGCATCTGCAAAAAAAGAATTATATTGATATGTTTATTTTTAAAAAAGTTACGGCAGTTTTTAGTAAAAAAAATTGAAAAAATTTCGAAAATTAGCCATTCTTAAATTTGTAATTTTTTCGGATGTTTCCCCCATTTACGGGGAACGAGGGAATTTTTTTCAATTTTTGAGGGTAATGTCTTCGACTAGATACGATTTGTGATCTTTGGATGTATCATTGAAAGAAATCGGTTCGGTGAGAGCTGAGAAAAAGTGGTAACAGACACAAAAAAAAAAAAAAAACACATCTTGGTAAAATAATACCTTCTCAGCTTCGCATCGAAGCTAAAATATTAATAAGAAATTTTTTCTCGCGAAAGAAGACTACAGTGATTGGGTTCTTGTTATTGAAAGTAATTGAGATAAAATTGAACAAATTTTGAATATTTTCCAACTCATAAAAAAAAAAAAAAAAAAATAAGTGCGAGTTCGAACATCATACCATGAGCGTAAGAGACTATTAGTGTCATCGACGTGGCAACCGTACATTTCATATGTTGACAACTAAAAATAGACATTTAAGCTAATCAAAAAGCTAAAATTTTATCTACAAATTTATAAAATGTAAATATCACAGATTAACTTAAAGTTATATAATCACTTTTCCATCGGGAAACCTGATTTTAAATCAATTTGGCTATTCTTGAATGGAAGGAACTCGAAAGACCGCAGAGTAACGTAGAACCTACACCAAATAGTTGGGATAGAAGCTAAGGAAATAATGATTATTTATTTAAAAATATTTTAGGCATATGGAAAATTTTGAACTTCTGAAAATACTTCTGAACTTCAATATTTAAAAGGGTGCATTATATATATGTATATATATATATAAATTAATACACAAAAAACTCTATTAAATGTTAAGAAACAAAAATAACACATATATTTAATTACACACGAAAACTCTATATAAAATATTCACACAACA
>NW_026100815.1:0-2372 GCF_025091365.1 Daktulosphaira vitifoliae
AAAAAAATATACCAACTGATAGGTAAAGACATCATGCATCTATAAAAAAAAAATTATATTGATCCATACATTTTTTAAAATTTTATAGTTAAAAATATAAAAAAGAATTTTTTTACAAAAATCGTATTTTTTTTATAAACTTTGATGTCTGTTTTCACCATGAAGATAAAATAAAGTCCGAAATTTTTTTTTTTTTTCATGGTAAAGTATATTACATTAGCTTTAATTTAAAATATATATAAAAGTGTCAGACTTTCCGGAACACTTTCAAAAGTCAAGTTGAAAAAATTAATTTTTTGTGAAAAAGTTGTAATTTTAAATTCCTCCCTGTGTCAAATTTACCAAAAAAATGTACCAAATGATAGGTAAAGACATCAAACATCTATAAAAAAAAATTATATTGATATGTTCATTTTTGAAAAAGTTACGGTAGTTTTAAGTAAAAAAAACCATTTAGGGTGAACGAGGGGAATTTTTTCAATTTTTGAGGGTAATGTCTTCGACTAGATACGATTTTTGATCTTTTGACGTATCGTTGAAAGAAATCCGTTCGGTGAGAGCTGAGAAAAAGTGGTAACAGACACAAAAAAAAATCACATCATAGTAAAACCAATACCTTCTCAGCTTCGCATCGAAGCTAATATGTTTGTGTTTACAATAGTGTTATAATTCAAAAATAAAAAACAAACAAATAATCGTTAAATAATAATGATGAAAATGAGCGATGGGTATAGTGAAAACCTGATGTTGTGGTTCAAGCGGGGTCGTATGGTTCGAGGGTTTAGAACGACAAAGACAAGTAGATATAAAAATATATGTTAAGTTCCTCTTGTAGAGGTATAATAAACTTTTGTCTGGTTAGTTTCTAATGTCCTAACTAAGAGGCAACGAAACGGCGAAGCCAGTTCACGAATACCTCGGCAACGAGATTATGTATAACTTCTTTAACCAACCAGTCAAAATTGACACTTATAGATATTAATTTAATAAATGATCTATTGCTTTGTCTTTACTCAAATTTATTAATTCCAAATAATTGGGATAACAGAAAATTACTTACTTCTTTTATTCTTGCAAATTGCTGTAAAATGATTTGATAATTATCTCGATATGTTTATATATGTTTAAAAGTATTTAATTTGCACTTCTTCAAAAGATAAATAATTAAAACAAGTTCTTTTCATATATAAATAAAACGCGTAAAAGTCAGCCGACAACAACACAGGGCTGTGACTGATAATTGTTTCTTTTTATTCTTATTTCAATTCGGAGAAAACGAACTCTCTCGCTCGCTGTCACTCCTTAGAGTCTCTCTAGAGTCTCTACAGAGTCTCCCTCCGACTCTCTGGAGTCTGAAAGGATTTCAGTGCTTTCTATAGTAAAATGATAGTACTCCCAATCCAGGTATATTGTTGTCAGCGCTTTTAGTGATATTTTTAGTTTATTCTATTTAATTGTACATTACATGATTATTACATTGAGATAACATATTTAACAATTAATAAATTGACATATATATAAATAATAAGAAATTGTGTTGAACATCGTATTTGTTATGACAGATAAATTATTTGTTTGTTTACAAGTTATTTAAAATACAGATTATACATTTTTCATTGATTATTGTAAGATGCTTAATGCAAAGCATTGAGCATATTACGACAATAGCTAAAGTAATAGATTACTAATTTATTAAATTTGATATATAAATCAAATTAGGAGAGTACGTTGGTTGAATTTTTTAATCAAATTTATATAGAGAAAGCTGATTTTAGCTTCGATGCGAAGCTAAGAAGGTATTTATTTTACTATGATGTTCCGGAAAGACTGACACATTTATAGTTACCTTAATTTAAAGATTATTTAATATACTTTATTCGAAAAAAAAATTTGACATCTGAATTTGTCTTCATGGTGCAAATGACTATCGTATTAAAAAATATGCTATTAATGTGTCAAAATTCTTGATTTTGTACTTTATTTTATTTTAAAATACCTGACAAGGGGAATACACTGATTTTCATAAATATTATATAAATCAAATTAATGTAGCATAGAAAATTTAACTTATTTAAATTTTTTTGCCTTTTTTAAGTAAAGAAAAATAACTTGGAAATTCTAATTAGCTTAAATTGANTTTTTTGCCTTTTTTAAGTAAAGAAAAATAACTTGGAAATTCTAATTAGCTTAAATTGAAATTTTTTTCAATAGACGGATGCTACGTACAATAACAGGGTCTATAAAACTTGTGTATTACGCGTTTGGGGTACAATGTTCCAACCCGCGTATGGCAAAGAATTTTTTGCATTTTTTTAAAATTATTTTTAAATTATAATAAATATTCAACTCAAGTCATTTAGATTCAATAACTT
>NW_026100816.1:0-2372 GCF_025091365.1 Daktulosphaira vitifoliae
TATGTATACACAATTTTCTTTAAAATAAAACTTAATAATTATATCACATTTTTTCTTCTACCCATTAAGCAATTTTTTTTTTCACTTTATTTACACAAGAATTCTAATCTACATTTTTTTTTTTATATAAATTTCTATATTTTAATATACAAGCACAAAAGATGCAATTTACTTAATTATAAACAATACATAATATATTTGTTTATGTTTTATATGAATTAATCACTTTATAAATTTATTACCATTTAATCAAATTACTTATCTAATTATTATTTAGTTCCTCTTTACTTACTAAAACAGCATTATTAAAATATCGCATAATCATTTATATAAATATATTTACTTATTTTATATTGATACTTCAATGTTAGATCATAGCATTATTTATTTATGTTATCATAGCCGTAGATTATACCATAATGTTCGGGACATGTTAATTATTCAACTAAGTATAAAGACTTAATATGTTTATACAATAATTCATAATACAAATAATTTTTGGCCATGTATACCTCAGTTGTGAGGACACAACTCTCAAAAAAATTGGGGTGGATGTTATAATACATTGACCTCTCATTACAACTCTTATCTAGACAGTAAACTATGATAACTATTGTCAAATAAAAATTGTCATACTGTCACATATGGACAATATAATCAACATTATCTATTAAGCAATAAACTAAATTAATTTAAAACTTTCATGTAAATATTAAAATACACATAAATATTAACATAAATTGTCACTAATATGTCAATATTATAATGAAATAATTAATTATTGTCCAGAATAGTATGTTAAATTTTAAGATAACATGTAATAAATAATTTAATAAAGAGATATCAATAGCGTTTCTGACACTTCTTGCACATGAATATAGATATATTAATTAACAAATCAGGATATAAAAGGGAACAAAACAGGCCTAAAAATGGGCAGTATACTCTTGGCATGCTCTCAGTGTCTCATCAGTATACTCCCATGGCTCATTTTATATTGATCCAGGCGTGCTCCCAGTATTGACGCAGCTCATTAATCTCAATCGTTTAGTTCATGTGTAAGAAGTAAACAGATACGTTAAGAATTATTCAAAATAAACAGACGACTTAATTCATTCTCTAGATATCCTTTGGAAATATCAAGGTAAATGCTAATTAATTAAATTAATAAGGTTTAAAAATATTAATTCTTTAAGTACATGGTTAACATAGGGACAAAGAAATATTGAGTGATCACTAAAAAAATCACTCTGTCTTTCTATTACCTTTTCACTATTCTCATAAACCCTCGAACTCATACCCGAGAAACTTTATTAAAACAAATAGTAACTTCTCTTTCCCGCTAAAATAGAGTAATTTTCTTTTTGAGTTACTATATATATCTCACAGTACCCATTCTAGCAATTGTTTTTAAAACGTCAACCAATTTTAAACCAATCGCAGTGTCAAAAGAAATGCTAATTCATCATTTTGAAATTCTACTGTAAGATTGTATAAGAGTATGCGTGATCACCACAGTCATTCGATCAAAAGCGTATNCGTGATCACCACAGTCATTCGATCAAAAGCGTATAAGCAACATGTCATCACAAAGTATTAACAACGAAGAATTTTTACAAATTCTAAATAATATGAAAAGTGAACCGTTGTCTCCACTACTTGGCGAAGAAGAATTCGCAGATATAATAAACGAGATGAAAATTGAATCACTTTCGCAAACAATGGTAAGTAATTTAAAAATAATTTTATTTATGCGATTATAATAAAATATATATATTTTCGCAGTCTCAAGAATTATTACCAGATTTTTGGAATATGGATGAATATTATTTAAATATAGTTAATGAAATAGAAAATCCTGCATCATATTCGATGATCGATGCGGGGCAACATCAAACTTGGTTAAATGAAACGGTATGTGTTTAATATTTTATATATATTTAAAAAATTTTCATGTTTTTATTATAATAATAGAATCAGTTAAATAATGAATCAGTTAATGGAAATTGTCTTCATCTCGGAGCACATCCATGGTTGAATTTTGATACGGAAGAAGATTTATTGGACCTAATAACACAGGGAACGTGGGTTGATGATGTAAAGACATCAGATTACCAAGAAATGATAAGTAAGTAAAAAAAANATTATAATAAAATATATATATTTTCGCAGTCTCAAGAATTATTACCAGATTTTTGGAATATGGATGATTATTATTTAAATATAGTTAATGAAATAGAAAATCCTGCATCATATTCGATGATCGATGCGGGGCAACATCAAACTTGGTTAAATGATACGGTATGTGTTTAATATTTTATATATATTTAAAAAATTTTCATGTTTTTATTATAATAATAGAATCAGTTAAA
>NW_026100817.1:0-2370 GCF_025091365.1 Daktulosphaira vitifoliae
AAAAAAAAATTTTAAATTAAATAGCATTTTTATGTCTTTTAAGTATTCATTTAGAAGTAATTTATTACCATACAAACAACAATAGAATGAAAAAAATTAGTAAAGGTGAACATTTACCTTAAAAATACTCACGATTACATCATTGTTATATTAATATCTGAATAAATAAAATAGAAATAAATTCTATATTCGAACATATTAATGTAAACTTATTTATTTTAAACTTTAAACAGTGAATAACATTTATTTAATCAGTAATGCTAAGAAATTGCAGTTTTCAATAATTTACGTTTCTAATACTGTAATATAATTAATTTTATAAAATTATAATCGTCGGTTTCATTAAAATGTTAATTCAAAGCGATAATCAAAGTTGTATAATTACATTATCTGCGATGCTAATTTTATTACAAGTGAATTTATGTGGTTCACTCAACACTGGATACAATAATAATCAACCAAAGTGTGTCAAAAATGGTCAGCTTCTAAAATGTTCTTATTTATTAAGTGCTTTAGGCTATATGGAATTGGCTAAATTAGAAATTTATCATCCAAATTTTATTTTAAAGAATGTATATTACCTAAGATCAAAGTATTTAGTTGAATTGACAAAAATGATGAGTTCGTTGTTTGGTTTCGAAGGTGTTGAAATAGGTTCATTGTGGTTAATGAACGTGTATTTAAGCATAGTTTGTAGTATTGTTGATAAATTCATGCATTTAAATTCATTTGATCAACATTTGGACACTTATCTTAAAGATTCTCATGATTATGTAATAGATGTAATAAATTCTGAGGTTTCAGTTATGAAATGTAAAAAAAACAAATTCCATGTTTATGAAAAAGAATTAAATGAATTAAAAACTCAGTCGTTGGAAAATTTACACAAAGTCATGATTAATAAAACCAGATTCATGCACATATTTATTTTGAGGAATACTGATTTATCTATATTAAACTTTCAGAATTTTCGTAAAAGAAATATTTTTATTAGAAATATCGGAAGTAAAGATCACTATCTGGCTAAATTCATGAATGATTATAACGTGCAAGTTAATTGGAAAGCAACTAGCAAGAGTACTATGCAGCAATTGCAGGAAAACTATGAAAATGCACATAAGATCGATTGGACGAAAAACCGTCTAAGTGGTATTGAAATATACTTTGATTCAATTTTTAGTTTTTTTAAAATCATTATGTTAAGGCTAACGTGGAAACATTTCTTATACGTTGAAAAACAAGAAAATACGTTTGATAAAAACGATTTGATTGAAAATTGGTTAAAACTACTTAATGACTTTGCGAAGTTTTTACATTTAAAGGACGACGATTTTGTTTATAAGATAATACATACAATTGGAATACAGGGAACAGTTGATGATTACATTCTCAAATGTTATTTAAACACCTTATGTTGCGATTTACATTGCAATGCATTAGAAGAAATGAAATTAGACGGTAAAGAATTTGCTTTTAAAAAAGATACTAAACCAGTTCACAACGAAACGGAGCTGAAAACTGTTGAGTATTATAGTCTGGGCGCTGCTAAAGATTTTATCGATAAAATAAAGGGATTATTTGTAAATTCAGACTTTAATTTTGTTAAGTCATTTATTGATTATGCGGAAAATAATAAATTGTTTTTTCAAACTGAGAAACCAATTAAATATTTATTTTCATTATCCGATATGTAATTGTCATTGAAATGTTTGTTTCAATTATTGAACCACTCAAAATTGTTTTAAATAATATGCATTAAATGTTATTGTACTAGATTAAAATTTTATTTTTTGTAACAAAAAGTTAAAAATTTTGTTTTTTTTTTTGTGCGTAATGTTCACCTTTTATAATAAAAATTGATCGCGTGAACCTAAAATTATTAAAAATTAAATCTATGTTAAAATGAACAATTTAAAACTAAAAAATATTCAACTCAAAAAACAACAAAATAAATTACTAAAATATTGCGGATCCATATTTCGAGATAAATGTTACTTTTATGAGTGCTAAACACATAATATACGAAATGCGTATCTGATGCTTTTTGAGTTGAATATTTTTTAATTTTTTTAATTTAAAGTTAATATTTTTAATCTAAATNTAATATACGAAATGCGTATCTGATGCTTTTTGAGTTGAATATTTTTTAATTTTTTTAATTTAAAGTTAATATTTTTAATCTAAATTTCATTTTAAATATTAAACTTTTGATTGAAAATGAATATTTTTTAAAATAATATTATCAAAATTCTTAAGTCACTACAATTGTAATAAATAAAAATGTAATACAATCATCTTTTAAAATGTAATCTTTAATTTTTTTTTTTAATTTATCTTACGATAGACGGAGTCGGTTTCTGCTACGCCTTA
>NW_026100818.1:0-2369 GCF_025091365.1 Daktulosphaira vitifoliae
ATTTGCTAGTTGTGTAAAGAATACTGCAAAGGAGATTGTTGGTGAGAGTAGGAGTAGAATGCCAGGAAACAAGGAAACCTGTTGGTGGGATGAGGGCGTTCAAAATTTCATAGAAAGTAAGAAAAAGCAATTCAAAGTATGGCAGAAGAGCAAAAGGAGAGAAGACTGTATGGAGTATAAACGTTTGTGCAAAGAAGCCAAGTGTGCAATAAGTAAGGCGAAGTTTAAGAGGTATGATGAGTTGTATGATAAGCTAGGAACAAAGGAAGGCGAGAAAGAAATCTATAGACTTGCAAAGATAAGAGAGAAAAGGTCTAAAGATTATCATTATATAAGGTGTATAAAAAGTGTTGGGTTGGGTTTTTGAAAAATTAATGAATGAGGAGTACCCAAAAGAGACATTAGAGGAATGTGGGACTGGTAGATTTAATCAGTGAGAAAGAGGTATAAAGCAGTAGATTAAGATTAAGTACCGGTAGAAGTATGGAAAATATTAGGCGGTGTTGGCATAAGGTGGTTAAAGGAACTTTTACATAAAATCTTATTAGAAGGGAAAATACCAAATGAATGGAGGAATAGTATTGTGGTGCCAATATTTAAAGGTAAAGGAGACATACAGGAGTGTGGAAATCATAGAGGCATAAAGCTTATGAGTCATAGTATGGAAATTTGGGAAAAGGTAATAGATAAGAGAGTAAGAAATGAGACATCGGTATCTGAAAACCAGTTTGAATTTATGTCTGGTAAGTCAACAATGGAGCCATTAGGGTTTGATTGGGAAGAAAAAGCTGTGTATGATATTTATAGATTTGGAGAAAGAGTATGACAGAGTACCGACAGAGGTTATAAAGTCGGCATTCATAAGAAAAGGAGTCCCGAAAAGGTACATTAATATAATAAAAGATATGTATGATGGTACTTGTACCAGGGTAAAAAGCGTAGGAGGAATATCAGAAGGTTTTCGGGTAAGACTAGGAGTGCACTAAGATTCCGCTTTAAGCCCTTACTTATTCTCTATAGTGATGGATGAAATTACTAGAGAAATACAAAGAGAGGTGCCGTGGTGCATGTTGTTTGCTGACGATATAGTATTAATAGGAGAAAATAGGGAGGAAATTAATCGAAGGCTAGAGTTGTGGAGATCAGCTCATGAAGAAAAGGGTTTAAGAATAAGTAGAAGTAAGACAGAGTATATAGAGTACGAATTTGACAAAGGTGAACATGAGGTAGGTGAAGTGAGGAAGTCAGTGACAATAGGCGAGGACGTGATTGGAGAGGTGGAAGGTTTTAAGTATTTAGGGTCAGTTGTGCAAAAGAGAAGTGATATTGAGGAGAAGACGTAAGATTTTTTATATAGAATAAATAACATAATTCAATTAATAACATAAAAGTATAAAATTATTAATTTTATCAAAAAGTAGCAATTGTGCTTAGCTTATTATATTAAGAATAATTTTTTTTTCTGATCCTCTATAAAGAAGTTTTATAAATAATTTGTATCTTCAGTAGAATTAATTTTTCGATGATCATGTAATCCGATGTGTTGACGAGAGCAGTATAAAATGTAAGTTTAATGAACATAAATTGTCATAACCTTTATTGTTATTAAATNAATGTGAGTTTAATGAACATAAATTGTCATAACCTTTATTGTTATTAAATGTATAATTATATTTTAGGAAAAAGAAGAAGAAATGTTCGACGAAAATGATGTTTTAAACCCAAGAAAATAATTATAGTCCATGGAAAACAGAATGGCTAAAACCCAATCACGTCAGAAAGTTAACCTACATTAATAATTTAATACTAGCACTAGTTTCTTATAATAAACTTATAATCTAATTTGAAAAACAAATTGTTGTTATTTGTGTATAATATATTTATTTCATAATAATAGCAGTAATTACAAGGTTTATAATAAATGTTTACATAAAAGTGTAAAAAATTAATTTAAATTATACAAACGTTATCGTCAAAAGGTGTATATGTAAATACATTGTCTGATATTACTAGTTCAAATGCAGTTGTATTAGCGAGGAACGCAGCTGATGCTTCAATTTCAATACGTAGATCAAAAGACGAGACTGTAATTGTATTGTTCTGCTTTGATATGTTGATTACGGTAATAGGTCTTAAGAAATTGTCTTTAACATAAACCTTGGTGTTCGCCTTTTAATAAAGGCGAATACCAAGGTTTATCATAATAACTCTTTTGAAAATTAATATAGTAAAAAAATAAAATACTAAATAGTTTACAGTCAAAGTGACATCTTAAATCGTTGTACAAATAAATTTCTGAATTTAAATGGACTTTATGATTTGTTAAATTACAGTGATCGAATTCAGACATTGATTTACTTTCACTATTT
>NW_026100819.1:0-216 GCF_025091365.1 Daktulosphaira vitifoliae
AAACACTTTGAAAGTCAAAAAATTTTTAAGTGGACGAAAAAGTGAAACATCATTAAACAAAGATCTAAATGTAAAACAACTGATAATTTAAGAAAAACAACATGTTTACACATAAAGACACTTTGAAAGTCAACAAAAATTTTACATTCGATGAAAAAGTGAAACATCATTAAACAAAGATCAAAATGAAAAACAACTTAAAATTTAAGAAAAAAT
>NW_026100819.1:315-2368 GCF_025091365.1 Daktulosphaira vitifoliae
TGAAACATCATCATACAAAGATCTAAATGAAAACCATCTTAAAGTTTCAGAAAAACAACATGTTTACACATAAAAACACTTTGAAAGTCGAAAAAATTTTAAAGTCGATGAAAAAGTGAAACATCATCAAACGACGTTCTAAGTAAGAATAAACTTAAAATTTAAGAAAAACAACATGTTTACACATAAAGACACTTTGAAAGTCGAAAAAATTTTTAAGTGAACGAAAAAGTGAAACATCATTAAACAAAGATCTAAATGTAAAACAACTAAAAATTTAAGAAATAATACATGTTTTCACATAAAAACACTTTGAAAGTCGAAAAAAGTTTAAAGTCGATAAAAAAGTGAAACATCATCAAACGACGTTCTAAGTAAGAATAAACTTAAAATTTAAGAAAAACAACATGTTTACACATAAAAACACTTTGAAAGTCGAAAAAATTTTAAAGTCGATGAAAAAGTGAAACATCATCAAACGACGTTCTAAGTAAGAATAAACTTAAAATTTAAGAAAAACAACATGTTTACACATAAAAACACTTTGAAAGTCGAAAAAATTTTAAAGTCGATGAAAAAGTGAAACATCATCAAACGACGTTCTAAGTAAGAATAAACTTAAAATTTAAGAAAAACAACATGTTTACACATAAAAACACTTTGAAAGTCGAAAAAATTTTAAAGTCGATGAAAAAGTGAAACATCATCAAACGACGTTCTAAGTAAGAATAAACTTAAAATTTAAGAAAAACAACATGTTTACACATAAAAACACTTTGAAAGTCGAAAAAATTTTAAAGTCGATGAAAAAGTGAAACATCATCAAACGACGTTCTAAGTAAGAATAAACTTAAAATTTAAGAAAAACAACATGTTTACACATAAAAACACTTTGAAAGTCGAAAAAATTTTAAAGTCGATGAAAAAGTGAAACATCATCAAACGACGTTCTAAGTAAGAATAAACTTAAAATTTAAGAAAAACAACATGTTTACACATAAAAACACTTTGAAAGTCGAAAAAATTTTAAAGTCGATGAAAAAGTGAAACATCATCAAACGACGTTCTAAGTAAGAATAAACTTAAAATTTAAGAAAAACAACATGTTTACACATAAAAACACTTTGAAAGTCGAAAAAATTTTAAAGTCGATGAAAAAGTGAAACATCATCAAACGACGTTCTAAGTAAGAATAAACTTAAAATTTAAGAAAAACAACATGTTTACACATAAAAACACTTTGAAAGTCGAAAAAATTTTAAAGTGGACGAAAAAGTGAAACATCATCAAACGACGTTCTAAGTAAGAATAAACTTAAAATCTAAGAAAAACAACATGTTTACACATAAAGACACATTGAAAGTCGACGAAAAAGTTCAATATGATTAAACAAAGATCTAAATGAAAAACAACGTAAAATTCAAGAAAAACAAAGTGTTTACACATAAAAATAATTTTATTGTCAAAAAAATTTTAAAGTGGACGTAAAAGTGAAACATCAGTAAACTACGTTCTAAGTAAGAAAAAAAAAAATTTAAGTAAAACAACATGTTAACACATAAATAGACTTTGAAAGTCGAAAAAATTTTAAAGTGGACGAAATAGTGAAACATCATCAAACTACGTTCTAAGTAAGAAAAAACTTGAATTTTGAGAAAAACAACATGTTTACACATAAAAACACGTTGAAAGTCGATAAAATTTTAAAGTGGACGAAAAAGTGAAACATCATCAAGCGACGTTCTAAGTAAGAATAAACTTAAAATTTAAGAAAAACAACGTGTTTACACATAAAGACACATTGAAATTCGACGAAAAAGTGCAATATGATTAAACAAAGATCTAAATGAAAAACAACGTAAAATTCAAGAAAAACAAAGTGATTACACATAAAAACCCTTTGATNAATTCAAGAAAAACAAAGTGATTACACATAAAAACCCTTTGATTGTCAAAAAAATTTTAAAGTGGACGTAAAAGTGAAACATCATTAAACTACGTTCTAAGTAAGAAAAAAAAAAAATTTAAGAAAAACAACGTGTTTACACATAAA
>NW_026100820.1:0-2362 GCF_025091365.1 Daktulosphaira vitifoliae
GATATAACTTATTAAAATAGTTTACATTAGTGAAATTGTTATTCATTGGATAATGATTGATTGAAAATATGTTTAAAAAGAAATATGGTAATTTGGAGTCATCTATTTACATATTTTACAAAATGATAATTGTGAGATTTCGATTAGAAAATAATTAATGTATATTAATTCTGTCTGACATAGTGCTGAAATAAGTAATCTAGTATTTTATTTTTATTAGCAAATGGGTTTGAGTTAAATGATTTTACTATTCCTAAAAAAAAATATTTCTATAACACTAGCTTTTTGTGACACATATGAAATTTATTAAGCTAAAAAATTCTGAATCTGATTATAATATAGTATTTCCATTTTTTTGTATATTATTGTAGTAAATATTTATATTAGTTCTAATAACGTAGCAACTAAATATTTAGATGTATGGAAAATAATAAACATATGAACTCTAGATACAATACTATTGTATCTTTCAAAATTTATTATTTAATTTTACTTTATAAATTTTAATTTCCTTTTACAAATTTTTTAACATTAGTTTGACTTAACAAAATTTAAGTTAGAATGAACGGACAAGAAAAAATATCTAACAAAACGAAAACAGGTTCAAGTGCGGATGAATATAAAGATTTAAAATTTCGAGGAATCATTATAATGAAACCAGAATCCAAAGAAATAAATACCCAAAATGTGTTTAGGATATACGAAGATAAATCTACGTGGGTCGCTAATGATATTCAAATCACTGATAACTCAACAGCTGAATTGCAGACAAACTGGAAGACATTGGAATCTCAAGAAACATATTCATCGTTCAACTCGATTACTAATTCTCCATTTATAAAATCTAATATTTCATCAAATTCGGGCCAAAAGGAAAATTTAGCAGAACAAATTACTAAGTTTTTGATGTGGGACGATAGAAAAACTCAGACAGATAATGTTAAAACAAATAAAAACCCTAATGAAAGTTTATTTAATATTTCAAATTCCAAAGAACCTCATATAGATAGAAGTAGTGGAAAATTCAAGTACATTAATTAAAAATTTTTAATTTTCATTAATTTTTTAAGCATTTTATTTTGAATATATATACATTTTTTTTTTTTTTGATAACAAAGGCAAGACTTGAATGTAAATAACAATTTTATATCATCAAAATCATGTCGTATTAAATGGAATAACCATGTGCAATTCTACAGGTATCCTTTAGAGACTTCGACAAGTACTATGGAAATACGTGTAACACCACAAATAAATGATACCTGTCCCCGCATACGAAGTCAACCAGATTTGTCACACAATGATTTAGTAAAAAACATAGATTATCAACGACAATTAAGGTAAAATTTATTTTCAATAACTTGAGTTTATTTACTGGATTATTATTATTAAAAATTTTCCAAATAATACACATTTTTGTGAATAATTAAAAAAAAATGTATGTCATAATATGTAAAATACTAATTTTATCATAAATCAATGCAATACATAAACATTTATATTTGAAATAAATAACATCAATAACATTTTTGGAAAACTAAATAGCTTCTTTTTTATTTTGCGATTGGCAAATACAATTTTATTAAAAATAGCTCATGAATTAAAAAAATATATTTCATATTCTTTCTTTATTAGTATTAAGTGGACTTTTTTTTATATAATCCTTCTATTTTTATAACTGTAGAAATGTCAATATTTAACGTTGCTTATATGTTTTTTTAATACAGAACGATGAAACCTAATAAAAAAGAAAACAATCCCATTCATGAAAATTGTGCAATGACCTGTAAAAAAATTATTCCAAAATCAAATGAAACATTTATAAGCATCGAACAAACATTACATGAAATAGAAAATGATGATTTACATTATCATAATGTTAAAGAGACATCAATGGAGCACTTTGACAATTCCAATCAATATAATATTGAACAAAATGAAGGTGCACCAATGGATTATGAGGAGAGTTTTGATGAAAACAATAATTACGATAATAATAAGCTTGATCAAATTTATAAAAGTGAATCTAAATGTAAATGCAAAAAGTTAAATAACATCAAGTTTACAAATTCAAATGAAAAATATACAGAAAACAAGCAAATAGGAATTACGAATAAAGATGAGTCGCATATTGATGATTGTGATTATCAATATAATGATAGAAAAAGTGATTACAGTAATGAAAAAGAAACACAACGTAAAATGTATTTAGTTGCAGGAGAAGAAAAATTTGTTCTGAATTCATCACCATCAATAAAGTAACTACAAAAAAAAATTTATTTGATTAAATAATTTTTTTTAAATTAATATATGTATATATATATATATGAATTTATTTTTTAATGGTTATTAATTAATAGAA
>NW_026100821.1:0-937 GCF_025091365.1 Daktulosphaira vitifoliae
AAATTCCATTTCATACAACCTCTGTTATGAATAATAAAAAAGAAGTAAATTATAGAACAGTGTTGTTTATACAATTACTCTATATACAGGACAGGATGATTCATTTATCCTGAATAATGTAATTATTCAAAAAATAATAATATTTTGAGAATTTTTTTTTGCTTCTTTTAGTTTAGGTAGATGTTTTTCTCAATATATCAATCATGAAATATTTTTCATGTTTATCTCTTCTACCTTATAAAGATATCAATTTTAAATTTTCAAATGGGAACATAACTAGCATATTTAATAGATGTTTACATAAAGAAAATTATTGGTCAATAATACCTTCTGACCAGTATTTTGGAAGTTATAGTGATGACTGGAGGTGTGACATGGGTGTTATTATTTTAATCACTAGTCATTTCTCAGTCACTCTTATTCTTCTGTATAAGTATAAAAATGTCAATAACTTCCCAAATACTGATCAAAAAGTTGTTATTGACCAGTCATTTTTTAAATTAAATCATTAATTAGTTCTAATTAATAAAACATATTGAATAAGCCAGTTAATTATGCATGTTGCCATTTAAAATAGTTGACACCCTTATAAGGTATAAAATATAAAAAATACTTTATAATTGATAGATTAAGAAAACAATATATTTAAAAGATATAAAAAAAATTCTCAGTATTATTTTCATTTTAAATTAATTGTTTTATAATTAATCACTTACTTTCAGTTTTATTAACTTTTTTAATAATTAATAATTATTATATTATATATACTTACTTGATTTAGTTCCTTATTTAAATTAACAAACGAATTAGTATCTTCAGCTACAGCTTTATAATAGTCTAATTCACTACCACTAAATATTGGATGACTTAAAAGATATGCCTCATACATGTTCATAGTACTAATCTCCTGTTCCATATTATTAATTAAATTTAAAAA
>NW_026100821.1:956-2362 GCF_025091365.1 Daktulosphaira vitifoliae
GTGACTGAGACAGCAATGTCATAAAAATCCAATTAGCTACCTGTATTTACAATCCCATGTGTATTATACATGTATATTAACTCAAAATTTTGAAACTTTAAATGTTTATATCTAATAAGCTAATAAAGTTATATTAAAAATTCAAATGCCATTTACTATTAAATTAAAAACTCAAACATTTTATTAAATTAAAAATATGTGATACCATTTAAAAAAACAAAGTTGACCCCCCTCCAAGGCATAAGGGATTAACTTAAAAAGTATTACATAGTTAAAAATTCAAGAATAATGTGTAACTAAAAATAATAAAAAAAAAAAATGTTTAAATTATTATTATTCTGCAAGTAATTGAGTGGGTTATGATAAAAAAATCACCCTGTATAAACTTATATAAAATATATAAATTTATGTATAAACAATTTTCTAAAATATATAAATTTATGTATAAACAATTTTCTAAAATATATTTATGATGATAATTTAATACAAATCTAAATATTTTATATTAAGATGGCATCAAGATAGACAACAATATGACAAATATAGATTATAGTTTAGCATTTTTCTTTCTAATGTTGTGATTTAACAATTCTTCCCTTATTTTGTGTGCTAAAAATAAAGATATTTCATAGACTTTCATTGAATGTATACTGGTTTTAAATTACAATTCATGTGTGAAGCTCATTAGTCTTACATTGGTGTGATTCAATTTTATCAAATAAAATTTCATGTACAGGGTAATTCTTTTAATGCTAGCCACTCAATTTCTCTTAAAATAATAATTTTTTTAACTTTTGTTGCATATGTTTTTCCATTTGGTATTCTGATCAAAATGGATATATCCACAAAGTTACTAAAATGTATCACTATCAGTTAAAAGCACATTTTTATGACTAAAATGTTATTTCACAAGATCACTTATTCAACAAAATTACATAAATAGTTATAAAAATCATCAAGTAAATTCACATACATTTTTAATAATAGATTATAAATATACAAAACCATCATTATGAAGTTTATTTTAATAAAGAGTAGTTAATAACTTTCATTTTTTACTGTTTTAAAATATGCTTTAATTGAAATACAAAAATATCAAAACACTTATTTATGTGAATAAATTCATAAATAACATATAAACAATTTAATTANATTTATGTGAATAAATTCATAAATAACATATAAACAATTTAATTAACTTTATTAATAACAAATTCATCCAACCATTTTTCATATGAATTGCAGATTTACAATAATACTAATAATAGCCAAAACTTATGTATAGTGTAACAAACACAATACAAATTTAGTGAAAAAATTATTTTTATAGATGTATAACTTAATTTTTTTACTGTAACAACACTTAATATAAATAATTATACGTAATATTTATAAAAAAAGAATAA
>NW_026100822.1:0-2358 GCF_025091365.1 Daktulosphaira vitifoliae
GTAGATGTAAGTAAAAAAAAAAAACTTAAAATATTTATTAACTATTTATTTCATTTTGACTAATTTTAAATAAATTCAATTTTAACAAAGATAAAATTAGTTACATAGATAATTATACAATGAAAAAAAATACATCCAAAATTCAGTATGTTCATTACTATATATAGTAGGCTCTATCTCACCCATAAAATACAGTTCAATCAAAAGTAGACATTCACAAAAATAATTACTGTTTTTAGACATTTTTTATTTACTTGCATATTCTACAATCAATAATTTCAGTTATAAAATGTTACTTACACCTAAATCTATTATATAAGCCACATCATCTGTTTCACCTTTCTCTACTAATAAATGACAATGAGTTCTTGATACATTTAAATTCTTCAACACAATATCATTATTTAATCCTCTTCCAATAGTATTCTGGAAATAAATTGAAATAATGGGCAAAGTTGAAAATAATGCACTAATTATTTTGTATGTTATATGCAGCTTATTGTAGTTTAGAAACACATCTTTTATAGCTTAGCCAACAATTACAATAAGTAATAAGATTGATCACTTGTGTTCTCTTATTTAATATCCTTTTAAGAATTTCAAGATGTATGTCTCGTAATTTAAAGAATCAATGTAGTTTCTTTACTACAATTTGAAACATACTAAATAATCAACATGTTTCATAGAAATTTATCTTTCTTTTCTTTAAATAAAAAATTTATTTACAATTTTAAAAAACTTAAATAATGTTGCCAGCTTCCATAATTTATCAATATCAATTATTTTTGGAAAAATATTGTCATATTCACAAGTAAAAATCTGCATAAAAGACTTAACATTACTGCCAAATTTAAAAATAAATTTAATATCAAATTTAATTTTAAATAATATTTTTATGTAAATCAGAGTCTATAAATAAATAGAACGGTGAGGTCTATAAACAAAAAGTTTTTCTATTAACATCTGGACAACATTAAAAACTGCTTATCTAACGAATAAATTATAAGAAAATTTTATATTCTTAAAAGTTTATAAAAATATGTTATACAAGACTTAATAATTATGAAATTACCATTCCATATTTTAAAGGATGTATCTTTTGTGTAACATCTTCAATGTTTCGAAGACATTTTAAAGCACATTTAGGTTTAATTTCAAGGGAAGCCATTAAGATTTTAACTTTTAAATAGCTACTTAAATTAGATTAGTATTTAGAAAAAATCATTTATTTCATTTTAAATATACATTTTACTCCGGATAAAAATAAATCGACCACAATTTTATTTATTTTGTACAGCTTATTTTTTACAATTATACAAAACCATATTTTTTTAATTATTGTTTAATTTTTAGTGAATAATGATAACTTTAAATCCGAAGTAAGAGTAACTTAACAATATTTATTTATTTTGTGTTAACAAGTTCGTTATGATTAACTTTCAAAATACTTACTCTTATCAATTTTAATATTATCGTCAAAGTCATGATAAAAATTAATCACAAAAAAGAAAACATAATATTTTTGGAGGTGGGAAATGTAAATAAACATAAAATTGAATATGTTGACCGCCATAAATATTAATTAAATATACCGCATTCAATAAAATTGTTTTATCAAAAAATAAAATGAGACGTCGTGAATGTCGCGTAGGTGATAAAATGTTTAACTCTTTTCTATCAATTAGTTGACATAAGATTGTCAAAGAAAAGCATATGTTATACTACTATGGATGTTTAATACATAGAAAAAATGTTTTGACTTGTAGAAAGAACCCTTAATATACTACATTTGATAATCGTGTGTTCAACATAAAAATGATTTTTCGTTAATCATATTTAAAAACTTTTACTGTGATTAATTTAAAATTCCTGATAACTAATTATTTTATTCATAGAACCATATCTAAGTGAGAAACAAGGCAGACTATAGCGGGGCTTAGATAGACTAAGCACACCTTAAATTTATCCTAGCTCAGGATTTATCCTAAATACAAAATATGAAATATAATTATTTTTTTAAGTAATGAAACGTATTAAGGTTTGTGCGTAATTAAAAATATCTAATTTAGTAAGATAAGTTAAGGTATATTACAAATTAAAAAATGTATAGATATGAATACCACACTTCTAGGGTTGTGTTTAAAAAACTCTTAAACATTTTTAATTGGAACTATAGTTTAAGGATTTTTACATAAATGTATTTATGTAGCAATCATGTAAGAACTCAAAATTGTTAGCCCTCTCAATAAAAAATTGCTGATGCATGCCTTAAAGCGATGACACTTTAAGACAATCCGGTTCTACCGTTCATCAGCAACAAATAACATTCGTCATCTAATAAATATAGTATTGCTTAGG
>NW_026100823.1:0-2356 GCF_025091365.1 Daktulosphaira vitifoliae
CCGCGCCACGCAGGGCCTCCAGGAGCGAGATAGTGCCGGTTGAGGTGGAGAGAGCCGTCTGTACTTGTGTGTCTTTCCATATCTGAGGGGGTGGGAACTTCTGAAATAATTTGGTCAATCCCATTGGAGTTATTGTGCCATAGTGATAGTTGTTGGCCAGATACAGTAGAAGAATATGGACTGGCAACAACTCGGCGTCGCCGGAGACGTGCAAGCACGCCGACAAAGCCATTATCTATAAAGCAAAAATATTAATAGAAGAGTTCCTGGTGCCAATACCGCGTATATAAATACGATAACGACTCGTTAGTAAATCAGTGTATTCACACACTTGTGCTATTGCTACTACTATTGTGTTTTGTAGTACGTTAACACTTTTATTTAATTTATAATTTTACTTGTATTTTTTTACAAAGTATAACTAATAATGAATACTTCTATCGAAGACAGCAGTTCAGCAGCCGCAGCTCCGGAATCGCAAGAGATTTTTGATTCGTCCAACGACGAAGTACTGGACATTTTTACGCAAGAAAATCCCAGTTCAGAAGTACAATCGGCGAAACGCGAACTTTTTGTCGATCCGTGTTGGTCCGAAGAGGTTCGCACCTACAAAAATCTATTCTTGCATTCAGCATGGAAGAACGTGAAGGAGTTGGTGACGAAACAAGAAGCGATGGATATAACAGACTTGGTAAGGCAAAAATATTAGTAAAACTTTTGTAGAACGCTTCTATTAATATTTTTGCTTTATAGATAATGGCTTTGTCGGCGTGCTTGCACGTCTCCGGCGACGCCGAGTTGTTGCCAGTCCATATCCTTCTCCTGTATCTGGCCAACAACTATCACTATGGCACNCCTGTATCTGGCCAACAACTATCACTATGGCACAATAACTCCAATGGGATTGACCAAATTATTTCAGAAGTTTCCACCCCCTCAGCTATGGAAAGACACACAAGTACAGACGGCTCTCTCCACCTCAACCGGCACTATCTCGCTCCTGGAGGCCCTGCGTGGCGCGGCGGCGCAATTCTCGAGGACATTGACCACTGGCTGGCAGAACAAGCCCGTGAGTTGTACAATAGATGCGTGGCAGGTCCTCGTACGAAAAGATACTATTCGTGGATTTTTGTCCCCCATTCAGTTGGTGGACTTGATTCTATCGTGGAGGACCTGGAGAGAGGATTGCGTTACTGCATCACGCGGGGCTCGAACATCGACATTGTCATCATTGCGAGGCATGACGACCACATCCACGTTAACCATGTGTGCACCAGCTCCAACTCCAGCTGCAGATGTTCATGGCTGCGTGGAAGTGAGTCCTACAGGACGTTCCGAAAACCACAATTGGCGCGAAATGTTCGAGCGGCTGACATCGACACCGCGGGATGGACGAATGTCCTACGATATTTCACTAGCGGTGGCCGACGTGTCGAGCGCCTTATCGTTGGAAGTATGTTTTTATTTTTTACACTATTTTCATATGTATTTTATTCTGACGAAACAATTATTTTTTATTTTAGGTCGAACCCGACGATCTCCTGTGGGAGCTGAAATGCTACAGGAGACGGGACGTCCGCGGCCTCGACAAATCGGAATGGTGGAAGAGGGCACATCTGAAAATGACAGGAACGTGTGCGGAGAGCCTTTCGGAGCAGGGTCGGCTGATAGACCGGTTGGTTGCCTCAGTGACGCGGCAATTGTCCGACAACCCGGCAACGCGCCGCAAGAAGCTCGTCAAGTACGACAAGAGATAGTCGACCTGCTCCTCAAGACCGGCGGTTCTACTGACGGTATTATTCTTAAAGGTCGTAAACGAAAACAGAGGGAAATAGAGATTTTAATTAGAATGTACCCTACATGTCCCATTAATGCCGTTAACAAAACATTAGAATTTATTAACAATATCCATACAAAATATATTCCCGGGTCCGATAGAGATCTCGCTGTTATTATTAAAAATTGGTCCGTCATATTAAATCAATGGAGCGTACAACAGTTTTGGGATTATTATTCTTCACCGGGTGTTCGGCCGTATTTTAATTTGTACGCATTTACAAACTGTAAGTCGTCATTTTATTATACACCGGCCGAGTCGTTGGAAATCGCCGTCGAACTACTACACTTTCAGTTCGACGGCGATCTCGAACGAATACATAAATTTATGTACGATTTATTCGATGTGGTGGAAAAGAACGTTCCAAAACGTAATACGCTTTCTGTACTATCGCCCCCAAATGCCGGTAAAAATTTTTTCTTCGATGCTGTATGTTCGTATTTTTTAAATTACGGCATTATTTCAACGCTCAACAAACACTCGCCGTTCGGTTATCAAGACATGGACAACAGGCGGCTA
>NW_026100824.1:0-2355 GCF_025091365.1 Daktulosphaira vitifoliae
AATGCATTATTATGATTGGTACATTTATTCAAATACATTATTTATAAGTGTATATAATTTTTAGGTAATGGACAAAATGATTAAATGTTATGTTATTGCTGCAGTCAAGGTTTGAAAGATTGGGATGATGAAGACGACTCATGGGTAGAACATGTACGTTGGACTCCTAGCTGTACTCATGTATTGTTATGTAAGGGACAGTTATTTATCCAAAATAATAAAATAACGAAATAAGACTACTATTATTTGTTACTCTTATATAGTATTGTAGTTTAAAAAATAAATAAAAATATTTAATATTGTATCTTGTGTGTTATATGAAACTGTATAAAAGGTATAGTGTGTAATAAATAATAATACCAATTTTCGATTTAGTAAAAAACATATTATACTACTAAATTTATAATTTGTATAATCTTAGAGGGTTTTTGTATTTACNTATTCAAATCAACAATAAATCAAACACGTGTGACTTTATCAGCTTTATTGTATTCAAATTATGTGTATATATGTATTTATTTTCTAACTTAAAAGAGAATTAACAAAAATATTGCTAATACTCGCGTGTTTTTATCTTTTACACACAAACCCTTACATCCAGTCAATATTCTATACGTTTTTTTAACGTTAAAATACGTTTTACTTTGCTATCTACAACATTGTGTAAAATAAACAATAATATCTATGTAAGGAATTTATTGATCCCCACTAGTAAGATATTGAATTCCTAGGGACTTTTATCCCAAACAATTAACTTTATTGTGCCTAAAAATATAAATTTTATTATATAACTGTAGAAATAACCCATTGTCTGTTCATTCACTTTTTGGTTTTTTTATGGTGCTCTCCATCATCTACAACTGTGTTTCATGGCTATTCCTGTGCATTTTCAACAGTTACTGAATTGTAAGTAAAATTTTAAAATTATCATAATGTCTTCACGTTCAATGAATCTATTTATTTTTAATAATCTATATTACTGTTAAATTTCAAAAAGTTTTTTCATAAATTAAATTTGTTTACTATAACTCGAAATAAATTAAAAATAATATATATATATATATATATATATGGTACTTGCATTGAATGGTAAAATTACGATTACATTTGTTGAGCAAATAAAATTTTCATTCGTCTTTTTAGTAGTAATTTATTTTTTTAACCCTTCGATGTATTTATTTATTTCAAAAATCGATAAACTGATGAAAATTTGCCAAAAATTTGATTTATTAAATACATTTTATTTTATTATAATCTAAAATAATTTATTTGATTCTAACCAGTTTTAAAATTTTTTTGTTACACAATTGTAGTCCGCACAACTAATTCATGATTAAAACTAAATTTTGATAACTAAATGATTGGACACTGTTCTGCCAAATTCAGTGTTTATTTTCGACGACGTGGTTATGGAAAAACAAAACGTAATGTGCGATTATTTTGCGCGTGGCCGACACAAAAGAAGAGTTGGTGTGTTTTTTCTCTCACAGACATTGTCCCACATACAAAAACAAATGTTACGAGACAATGCAGATGTGGTGGTGTTGTTCCGACAAGACGAAATCAACCAACGTCATGCATACGACGAGTACGTGTGTTGTAGATTGGAAATTTAACGAATTCAAAGANTGATTGGAAATCTAACGAATTCAAAGAGTTTTGCAATCAGTGTTGGAAAAACGATAAATACGGATTCGCAGTGATACGTACGGAATTTTATGGTAATAGTGGTCGATACAGATACAGGTTGGACACGTACGGACAATATTAACACCGCNTAATAGTGGTCGATACAGGTACAGGTTGGACACGTACGGACAATATTAACACCGCCGACAAGAAATCAAAGATGGAACTGTTGGACCAAGCCCGGGACAATGTCAGACGAAAATATGCAAAATTGCGTCGTGGTGAGTCAGAGTCGTTGACTCGCATTCAGAAAAAACTAGCGCCAATAATAGAACCATTGAATAGGATATCCAATGTTGTTAATGTGCAATAGCAGCTTCAGCATCAGCAACAAGAAAATAGCTATTCAAAGTTATATTATGCACATCTTATGGAACAGTGGACAAAAAATCCATTGAGAGATAAACAATACGGTCCTAGAATGCATATGGATGGTAAGCTGAGCATTGGTAATGAAAACGATTTACGTTTAAACAACGTTTACAATAGTACTCGTGTCGTCTGTCCTCGGTTCGTTGTTTTGACTCGAGTCTCGAGAAATTCGATATATAACAATAATGGCTGTTTCCCACGGGTAACAGTTTTGGTAACGTAAAGTAAATCAACATGATCGGTGCTCGTACGCGATTTAGTGATACGCAACGGATACACGTTATTTTTATCGTC
>NW_026100825.1:0-2353 GCF_025091365.1 Daktulosphaira vitifoliae
CAGAATATTTACTACTGAATATTAATAAGATATTTTTTTACTAAAATTTTTCTTAAATTCTACTCTACAAAATAGCTATCACGAATTTCGGTGGCTCTTTCCTCGGCGTTATTGCAAGAAAAATGGCGATTTCGACAAAATATCTCCCCAGCATACAACTTGTATCCTGCCTATACAAGTGAGATAAAATCTAGGTAACTGATCATTTATAAATATACATGGCCTAATTATGTGTATTTTCTGCTGAGAAATATCTCAATTTGAGTTATATATACAAGTATAGATATGTTTTCTTTAATTGTTTGTTAAATTTTTCATTTTTTATTCCATTTTTATTTACTTTTTTAAATTTTATATGCCTTTTATTAAATTTGTTTATTTGTTGATAACATTTTGTTGTCAAGTACATTGTTACATATACTTCTTTTTATATTATATGTAATTATAACACTGTTATTAATTTTTATATATTTTCATGTATATTTTTTGCAATAAACGTTGTTGATTATTAATAAGTAATTGTTGTTTTATTACCTATATAATATACAACTAAATTTTTACATAGAGGATTATAACTGAGCGATTTAAGTCAAACATTTAATAAAATAATTAAGTTGAATGTTATGTTTATCTTCTACACATATATGTATTTTTTAATCTTCTGATACTTATACTATTTAAAAAAGGATTTGTTGTTAATATTATTCTATTAAAAAAAAAATCGAGTTTGATATTATATAATAGCGGCTAAATTGGTACCGATCAAACAAATCGATTGGTTATATATTGAATCTAAGAGTAAAAAAAAATATTTACTGGTGTTTTTCGTTGCATAATTCAACAATTTAAATTACTTAAAATTTTATAGTGCGCTATTAAATCCAAACTTAATTTTTATCAGTATTATTTTAAAATATTTATTGTATTAAATTTAAGGAAACAATAATGTAATCTCTATAGAAAAATCAAGTGTGTACATACAACAGAATTGCCGTCAATTTAAGAAACGATATACTAATGCTACAAATGAATAGAATCTCAATCACATCATCGGGTCAAATATCTACTACAAAAACAAAGAAAAACAATAGAAAGAAAGTAAGAGTATTATCTATATATATATATATATGTATATGTATAATTTTTCACTTTCCAGTTGTTACACAAAAATAATATTGTACAACTCTAATGGAAAAAACATATCAGTTGGGAGTTAATTTTTTTTTCTATCTATTGTTTTTAAGTTAATAAAAATCACAAAATTATTCGGGATTTATACTTTTACAGGAAGATGAATATGTGACCTTAAAAGTAAAAATTAGTCATACTTCAATAATTATTGATGGCTTGAATAATTATAATTATTCAAGCCATCAAATATATATCATGGTTGTGTTGAGATGATCACGGTAAATTGTAGACCTTTTAAATTAATAACAGATTCTAGTTTTAGAAAAATTGATGATCCTTTTTATTTCTTTTACAGGAATTGTTTTACAGCAAACGCAAAATGATACGCAACAACTTAATTGCACGTAGTATTTATATTGAGCAACTTATCTCAAACGAGATAATGGACAATTTTTATTGTTAAAAAAAGATTCGGCTAATCGCCATGACAGAAATATACATGGTATAAATGTACAGAACTTAAAAAATTCAAATATACTAATACGCACTTCAGATATTACTGAAATTAATAGTGTATGTCTGTCAACTTGAAACAACCCAGCACAGGGGGTTCGCGGCACAGTTATGACATGGCATAGTTGGATAAAGTATAATGATATATGAGAGTGATTAAAGTCACTATAAAAAAAAACGCTTCGATGCAAATCTTTAGATAGTGTTTCATTTTAAAAAATTGGTGTTTTATTCCAAAAGCTAATTGATCTGCTGGTTCCTTAATATCTCGATTAAGATAAAGTATGTCGAATGAAAAAGGGTTTATTAAAAAATATTATTTCTTATAAAAAATTGTGTGGATCCATAAACTTTTCAATAAGTTATAGCATTATAAAGTTAAATATAATGTGAATAATAAAATCGAGAATTTTCACACGAAAATAGCATTCGGTAGTCAATTTCGCCGTGAAAAAAAGTCCAGAGGTCAAATTTTTTTTTTTCAAATTCAAGTATATTACATTAGCTTTAATTTAAGATATATATAAAAGTGTCAGACCTTCCGGAACATTTTCAAAAGTTATGTTGAAAAAGTAAATTTTTTGTGAAAAATTTGTCATTTTAAATCCCCCCCTGTGGGAAGAAAAAGGGTCAAATTTACAAAAAAAATATACTAAATAATAGGTAAAGACATCAAGCATCTATAAAAAAAAAATTATATTGATATGTT
>NW_026100826.1:0-2350 GCF_025091365.1 Daktulosphaira vitifoliae
CAGTGTTTCCCAAAGTGGGCGATATCGCCCCCTTGGGGGCGCTATAGCTATCTAGGGGGGCAGTTGAAGTTACATACTTAATTAGGGGGCATTGTATTACAAAAAAGGGGCGGTGACTGTTTCAATTTTTTTTTAAACATTATGTAGTACAAATTATTGTAAGCGTGTATTTCGTATTTTTAGAATAATTGTTCGTTGTCTGTTGACGAATAACAGGTCTTTATCGCATTAACAGCAACCAAGTACATTATTGTTATTTTGGTATATCGATATTATACTATAATATTGTATTATCTGATTTATATTTGTACTTAATAATTTAGTATACTCGTGGATACCGACCTTGTATGTTGTCGTGTTTTTCTAATAATTTTATTTACGTGTTTTCTACATCATGGCCGATTCAAAGAAAAAATGTAGGCAATATAATATTGAGTATTTGAAGTATGGATTTATTCAGTCACCTACAAGTATTACATTACCGATGTGTCTTATTTGCCAAAAAGTTTTTTCAAATGAAGCTATGAAACCGTCAAGACTGCAAGAACATCTAACAAAAGTTCATCCTAATAAAAAAAATATGAGTTTATTGGATTTTCAAACACTTGAGAAGAAAATTTTGAAACAACCAACATTGGTCAACATGTTTTCAACAGCGTCGAAACAAGACGATGACGGATTGCGTGCTTCGTACAACATTTCTTTATTGATAGCCAAATCTGGTAAACCACATACTATTGGTGAAGAACTTATTATACCAGCTATAAACGAGGTATTAAACACAGTACTGCATAAACCAGCTTTTGATGTTATTAAAAAAATTCCTTTAAGTAATAACACAGTCCAAAGAAGAATTGATGAAATGGCTCAATCGGTTGAAGAAATATTATGCGAGTATTTGAAAACCACCAAATTTTCCATACAACTTGATGAATCAACCTTATCTGATAACGAAGCCTTATTATTAGCTTACGTACGATTCGTAAAAGAAGAAAAGATTTGCCAAGAATTATTATTTGTTAAAAATTTAGTTACTAACACTAAAGGAGAATCAATCTTTCAAACATTGGAAGAATTTTTCAAAGAAAAAGAAATTCCTATGTGTAATATCTTATCAGTAGCGACCGATGGTGCTCCAGCAATGGTAGGACGTTATCGAGGTTTTATTGCTTATTTAAAAAAAATAATACCAAATATATTAGCTATACATTGTGTCATTCATCGACAACACTTGGTTGCTAAAAATTTGAGTGAGCGCTTACATGAGTCGTTGTATTATGTAATTTCAGCTATAAATAAAATTAAAAATAATTCATTGAATGACAGATTGTTTGGAAAACTTTGTACTGAAAACGATGAAGAGTTCAATAAATTGCTATTTCACACTGAAGTTCGTTGGTTGTCTAAGGGTGCTTGTTTGGATAGATTTTATAAGTTGTTTGACTCGGTGCTTGAATTTTTAGAAACTAGAGATGATGTTTTACGAGTCAACTTAATAAAATATAAAAGTGATATTGCTTATTTGACAGATCTGTTTAAAAAATTTAATGAAACAAACTTGCAGCTTCAAGGTGATGAATTGACTTTAATCAAAACAAAAAATATTATTTCTGCATTTATAAAAAAACTTCTTATGTACAAAATAAATTTAGGACGAAAAGAATTTATACAATTTCCAAATCTATCAATGGTTCAAAAAAATGATGAAGATATAATTACATACTGTCAACACTTGGAAGCACTACATTCCGATTTCAATAAACGATTTGAAGATATTCTTAAAATGGTCATACCCGGATGGGTTTTAGATCCATTTTCAAGTGCAGAAATAATAAATTCTCCAAAATTAGAAGAAGAATTGATAGAACTATCAACAAATGAGGAACTAAAATTCAAGTTCAAGGAAGGATACCAAACTTTCTGGCTACAAAAGCAGATACCTTTACTTTATCCTGGATTGTGGGCTATTGTACAGACATTTTTGATAGCATTTCCATCATCCTACTTAGTTGAACGTGGATTCAGTGCAGTTACTAATCTACTTACAAAGAAAAGACAACGGTTACAAATAACCAATCGTGGGGACTTGAGAATGCTTCTTACGAAAATCGAGCCTAACATACACCAACTTCTAGCAAAACACCAGGTACACCCATCTCATTAGGATATTATTTTTGACTTCTGTATGTACAATATTATAGTAACTTTATTATGAACTTATTTGTAAACAATAAAATAATTTTCCATTGCATTCTTTTGTATCAATATATATTTTTTAAAGGGAAGGGGGCGTTTGTAATACGTATTTTTTTTTAGTGGGCGGTAAATATTTAAAGTTTGGGAAACACTG
>NW_026100827.1:0-2349 GCF_025091365.1 Daktulosphaira vitifoliae
AATTAAACGTTAACTGATTAAAATACCAGCCATCGGTGATATATTGTTAAATTTAAAAGAGTCAAACTCCAATATTACTTTATTTTACCGTTACTGATAAAAAAATGCATTTTTACAATACTTTAGTAGAGAAGATTTCTTGAAGATAATCATTTTAAGGAAACCTAAATCCAATCATGTTTATTATTCATTATAGAAGTGTGTTTTGATAATTATCAAAATATATTAAATTATATAATTTAATAGCTCATATAAAAATTCATGTTTGATTCATTCAAAATAATCATCTATTGTGAATTGTGTAAACACAGCTCGAGTTTAAGTTTCATTGATGAAAAAATTCAGCTGATTATAGCTCAATTTTTTAGTAGGCTACATATTAGCTAAATACTATAGCCTATTTTGAAAAACTGGGTGGGTGGGAAAGTAATAGATAATCCGGACTGTAATGGAAGAAATAACAATTTATATTATTGTATACGTCAATACATGTATGGAAGTCGAAGTACGTCAGTGACAGTGTGTGCTAGGGCGTTTTCTACTTGCTGTGCGCAATTAGAGAGATACTGAGAAGATAATTAAAAGAATCACAGTATTTGTATCAATCAGTTCTAAAAATAACAAAATTATTTTGTTGTTAACAAAAATTTATAAATTACGTATGCTACTTGTAATGCGAAATGAGTATTACGGTTTTCATCAATGAAACGTCTGATAATCAACATGCTATTTAATCAATTAATACCCATTCGTTAAGTAGAATCAAGCTTACTCATATTATTAATCTAATTAAATGCCTCTAACGATATGTCATTTAAAATTTGAACTTTGATCAAAGATTGTTAAAAAATTCAACTAAGGGATAACAATTGATTTTCAGTGCTCCAAATTTTTAAAACATGTACAACGGCCTATTCATATATTTATAAGCGATGGAAAATATCGAATGGTATCTATCCAACTATTCAATAATTGTCCACTATTCGAACTATTCGATAGTTACCCAATATATTCGAATATTTTTTAGAACTATTGAATAGTCTATTCAAACTATTCGATAGTTTATGCTAAAAATAAACTATTCGGTTGTATAAAAACAATTCGAATAGTTATTCGATAGTTTAACATATTCGAAAATGCCCATTACTAATGTTTATATATATATAAACATATATATATATATATATATTTATATACATATAAACATATATATATATTTAATCAATTTGCTCTTATACTGCAAAATTTCGATAATATTTTTTTATGAAATTTTAAAAATTACTTTGACAAAAACATTCAGACAACGTCTCTATTCCAACACACATATTTATTACCCGTGCAAAGTAATTCATAGAAAGTAACTATTTAAATAGTGAAATGTTTATGTTACAATCTAAGTTACTCAATAACCTTTCTAAAGTTCATGTGTAAACAAAAATGTGGCGAACATTTTGGAACTGACAGAAGACTTCTATTGACATAAAGTTATATTCTAATTTACCTTAACTTGATCGAAGTTTGTTTTCGGTTCATCAGTTTATTCTAAAACATTCTATTTGAATTTCGTAAACAAAATATTACTATGTTCGTGTAAGAAGAATAGAGTTTCCTTTAAATTCTCTAACGAACACATTTATCATTTTGTACATTCAGCCAAATGATACGAGTGCGATGTTTAAAAAATGATATAGTTACAATGACAAATACCGTTGTAAAACATATCTTCTGTCGCAAATACACGTCTTAAATAAGTTTATAGCAATCGTGCTATTTACGGTCAGTTTTCAAGGCTATGACATCAGACAGAAAAACAATGTGACATTTAATGTGCGGATATGTTGAAAAGACCCTCCGTAATGAAGTCACGTCGTTCCTATCGGTTTTTAAAACTAACGATACATCAACTGTGTATCTTGGGTTAGTTTTTAGTTGAAAATTTTAACAAAGGATAAAGTTTTCTAGAAACTTATATTAATGAATCAAGTTTGAAAACTTAAAACTACCCACAACATATATTGTAGGCTCATAATTAATTCCTATTATGTTANTATTGTAGGCTCATAATTAATTCCTATTATGTTATCGTTCTTAATGATGTATTAAATTCAAAAACAATATATTTTATAATTTTCAATCTATATATATAGCTAATAAAAAATAGTCACAGACAAACTTTGTTGTTTAAATCATGTTTTAAATAATGATGTTTCTGTTTTGTTTGAAAAAGTTTGAGAGGTCTCTTGACATTTTATTGGTTATCCCATTTATATATCGTTATTTATTGGTAAACACCTGTATATTATTAAACTTTAAACGAAACATTCTTGTTTTAATTAAAAAATACTCAGG
>NW_026100828.1:0-2342 GCF_025091365.1 Daktulosphaira vitifoliae
CGGCCGTTCGGCACTTATTGGACTTTGCACCGTAGCGTATGACACGCGGTGTTGGTCAGTCAGATACTCATAGTTGGGCGACGGCTGATAAAGGTGACACGAATCGCGGGGCATCGTGTATAACGAAGCGACGCGGGGCCGTGTCAATAGGAACATGAAATAAGTCGAACTTCCTTAATCGGTAAGTAAGCACATTAAATTTAATATGAGATAGTAATTATAGAGAATTATAGTGGCCATTCAATAAGTCATATAAAACACAATATTCGCAACATTTTTATTCGAGTTACAAGAAACATTCTCATTTGGGTAATCTGCACATTATATAAATCTTTTAAGATGTGAATATTCAATTTAAAACATAAAAATTTTAGAAATTTATACTTAACTTTTTCAATAATATTTAATAAGGAAAATAGTACGGTGTTCAGGTAATTGATCCAAACTCAAGATGGGACCTAACCACAAAAAGTATATTGTTTTCAAAGCATTGGTATTTTTAAAATTAATCGTTGTTCTATTAATCAATCCCAGCATCTTAAAAACTTTTTTAAAACAATTATTAATGTGAAAGGAAAAATCCATATTAAAATGAAAGAGAATCCCTAAGTCTCTGAATGAAGTAACTCTTATAACTAAATAATTATCAATCGTATAATTATAGATTGTAATTATATTTATACGAGAAAACGTAATTATGTTACACTTATTTATATTTGGTAGGCGATTAACAAGACTCCAATCAACAAATATATTCAAATTTAATTGTAATTTAATGCATCATTTAAAGGTTTAATAACTAAACCTTTAAACTGGAAAAAATACCTACACTTAGTAATTTATTGAAAAACAAATGAAGAGGACATGCAAGTACTGCATTACAAGATTTTAAAAACGTAGGTGGAATACCATCAGGTCCAGTCCCAGCATAAAAATCTACAGAATTTAAATAATTAACAATTTCATTGAGATCAATAGACCAGGAGCTTAAAAACAAATCAAAATTGATTTCATAAGATGAAACTTCTCCATTGAAGAGGAAAAGCCGGCGTATAAATACTGGAAAAGTAATTTGCAAAAAATTGAGCAGTTTCAGTAACTTCAGAAGAAGATGAATTATTAGAATTAATGCAATCAGGAATAATATTATTTGACTTTTTTTAGAAAATTAACATATTTCCAAAATAGGTTTGATATTTGTTTGAATACTGAATGAACGCAGCGCCCAGTGGTACTAACGCGGGTTTGTTAACGTTCGTTGTTTTATCTTTTCTTAAGTCAGGCTATGTCGAGAAAAGGGATAAGGTGAGTGGACTGTATGAATGACAGTAGAATGAATTTTCAGAACAATTAAATGTAATATATATATAAATATACCAATGTGGATGGGGACACTTAATACTAATGACACAATGGCGCTGATTAAACAAATAATAGATTACAAATGTGAATAAATTTTAAAATGAAGATGAACAAGCATTTTACTTGTCGGCTAATTGTAACAGCTGATGATAATGTTGAATATTGAATGGATAAATTGAAATCAAATGCAATTAGATATAATTAGAGTACAATATGCCGTGAACGGTACTGTCATGTATCTCAGAAAACAAATAAACCCAAAGGCGATATACTGAGAGCGCATTAGGTTACGACAATCGCAATAGTGATATTTCATAATTTACAACAAAATAAATACAAAAACTATGGTTCGCAAGCGTCATAGAGCTTATAGCTACAAGGCGTTAAGATGGCGGCGACAATACAGACATAGAGAGAAGACCGACAACAACTTGGTTTAGCACAACGATAGCATAAGAAATTACAACACAATTCCTCGACAGCACATTCGACCGATGTGTATCCAACAAATACTGTACTCGACATTAGCAATATGTTGAGCATGACATATAGTAATTAATTGTATGTCTTTGTTTCTAAGATTAGAAAATTCTAAATTATTGTCATCAGAAGTAAAAAAAAATGAATTTTTTGTAAGCACATTTCTTTTTTATAATACATTCTCCGAGTTCAGAATTAGCCCAAATAGGGGGATAATCATTATATATTTTAATCTTGGGTGCCATTAAATCGAAAAAATGATAAATAATTTCATAAAATGTTTTTGTCAAATATAAACGTGGATAGAAAAAATGTTTAACACCTGTATTTTTTCTTTTATAATAATTGCCAAAACAAACAAGATTATACTTGCCAAAAGCTTGTATAAAAAAAAAAGTTAAACAAAACACATTAGAAGAATCTACTCAAAAATAACTTTCTGGTGAAATAAATATAAGTGTATAATTGATATTACCTATTAAAACATTATATTATAACAA
>NW_026100829.1:0-2341 GCF_025091365.1 Daktulosphaira vitifoliae
GAAGATATTTACATTTTTGGATTTTCGGCTGTTGAAAGACAAAATTACTAAGAATTTATACCTAAATGAATGAAAACCAATCTTTTTTACTTTTAAGAAAAATTAGTTTTGCTGTAGTGTGTTTTGTTACTTAAAAAGTAAGTAGATATAATGATATGATAATAGATGTGCAGTAGAATTAGGGTCATATTTAGGCTAAGCTTCAGGCTCCCAAAAGACTAAGTTGACAATCTATTTTTTTGCTCATATTACATCTAAATGATCATTGTAAACTTGATTTTTTTATTAATTATTTTTCATTTATGACAATATTACCCAAATATTCAAAATGAATATAATATGCTGAATAATATTGGTATACTTAATATTATAATTTTGAAACTAGCATCTAGCGTTAACTATTTTGAATATATTTTTTTTATTAGATAATAATTTATTTAGGTATGGACAATAATAAAATATTATACATGGCTAACAATTATTAGATTTTGTATAACTGCTATTGTCATAAAATGTAACATTATTAATTATTTAATATTTTAAAACATTATTTTGAATGTAAACACGCTTTATTATGAAAGTAGAATACTATTTTTACATTTCTAAATTTAAAAAAAATGTAATTTTAAAACTGATTTTTAAATTTTATCAAAAAAAAAATTTAATCTTAATTTTTTTAAGTATACTAAACTTTAATTGTTTTGTAAAACATAATAATTTTTATAGTTAGGGAAACAAATTTGATTTTATGAATAGCTTAGTTGTAAAAAAAATAAACTTATTAAAAACTTAAGTGTAATGTGTATGCATCAAACATATTTATAAGTATTCTATTTTTTTAGTCATATGAAAATTGAACTATGACTTAATTGAAATATTGGTTAAAATTTGTTTATTAATTTATAGTTTTAACTCTGGCAATGATTTTAAATAAAATATTGCATGAGTATAATTTGTATATGACAATAGTTGTGAATTTACATAATTCGAGTATGGGATATAGTGAAATATTTAGTAATTTAAATAAAAATTAACTTTATTTATAATAAAATAAGTCATTAGAATTTTTCTTACATTTGTCAATTTAATGTTTTGTATACATTTTTTAAATAAAAGATTATTAGGCATAATCAAATAATAAATTTTCAACTCTGGGCAAAAAATAATAAACCTAAAGCATGTATACCTAATTAAAAAATTGTATGGAGTAGCTACTGAATATTAATTTTCCATATAATAAAAATAATTTTATTTATGATTGTGTTTATATTTCACTGTAGATGTTAAGAAAATATTATGCAACTATTTTGATAAGTTTATAAATATTTGATTAAGCATGCGTAGATTGAAATAAACATAATTTTAATTTTACTCTGTATTAATATGTGAAAATTTGCACAAATTATAATTATTATGACTTGTTACGTAAGTCGTCATCCATAAATTCTTTTAACATTATTTTTTCTATTGTAAATTAAGTTTTTAGTTACTTCTTCATACATAATAATCTAATTAAAAATTTGTTGTTTTTAATTTAATTTTTAGTTTTAATACCTGCTGTTGTAAGTATCTGTACTTTTAAGTATGCACTTGTAATTAAGATACTTTGATATCATAAAATTAATATCCTAATTATATTAGGAAACAAAAATTATTTAATCATGATTTTGCTATTGCCATGACTATATCATGAAGAAGAGTCACATATCAAATAAATGCACAATTCTCAAAAAAACTTGAGTGAGTTAAATAAAATAAATTTTGCTTTTTAGCATTACCATTTTTATCCCATGTAAGTTAATTTAATTTGTTTTAAATTTAATTTCAGTTACAAATATGATGTCTATTGGTTTTGTATACATGATTCTAAGCATATAACATTAGTAAGCTTTAATTTCTTCTATCAAGTATAAAAATATTGTGAGATCAATATTAGAATGAATTGTTATATTTAAATGACTGTATTGTAGTTAAATCTCTTGTATGTTAATTATTCTTATAGTAATACTTTTACTTTAAAAAATTAAATCTATTGATAATTGTTAAATTTTGAACTTAAAGTAAGGTAATGTATTAGAGTAATACATGTAGTTATTAGATTAATTATCCGATTAAATTCAATTAGAAGGAGTAGTAAGAAAAAAATTTGCTTAAAATTTNTTTGAACTTAAAGTAAGGTAATATATTAGAGTAATACATGTAGTTATTAGATTAATTATCCGATTAAATTCAATTAGAAGGAGTAGTAAGAAAAAAATTAGCTTAAAATTTAAGGTAGGAGTAATTGTTGTTTTAAAAACAATGTGCAAGTACTTAAAACAACTATAGTAAAATTATTATT
>NW_026100830.1:0-2340 GCF_025091365.1 Daktulosphaira vitifoliae
TCACAGCCTATGAAATATGTTAGATAATTTTAATTGAAATCTATTTTTATCCGTTAACCGCTGGTTAACTGCATATTGTATAATTTATAACATTGTATCATCAATGTAGTGTTTAAATGCTTATCTATGTACGCATCTAACGTTTCACACGCATAGGATTGTCGATTATATAACAAAATAACAGGCACGAATTCAATGGGATTGATCACTTAATAAAATACGGAAAGCGTTAGTGTTCTCTTTTACACGCTTTTAACTGTGTAAAGATATATGACATCATAAATCTGTTGCTTTAGGTTTTGCACCTGCAGTTATCTCAAACATCGAAATAGTTTCCTGTGAGAAATGGTACATTTTACTTTTATCAGTCAGCTACCAGCATAATATACGGTACACTCGCCTCCTAGAAATCCATACTACAAAATATGTAGTACATGGTGTAACTCTAAGAGAAATGTAGTTATGGGAAAACCTCCATAAAATTTAATAAGAATTGTTCCCCTAGGCCCCAAGCCAAATAACTAAATGTTTAGCTAACATGCATTGTGTATACATCGACACGAAGAGAGCCATAATAATAATCAAAAACAAGATAGTGTATTAATTTAATTAAGAAGAAATATTTAGATCATCAAATATTCTTTTCTTACATGACTTTATGTAAAAAATATTTATTTAGAAAATACTTTAATCAGTCATCTCATAATTAACAAGACCATTTCAATAACTCTCCTTGAACGTATATTTCTTTATTGTTATGTGTAACTCCTTTCCACAAATCACTTTACTTTTGATTATTCCAGCTCTTTAAAAATTTTACAAAATGTCCACCAAATATCCAAATCTCTGATATATTCAAAAACTTTAAACGAGATATAAATTAATTATGGTGTTGATTTTAGTTTACCAACTGAAATTGATGTAACGCATAATTTAAATGACGTATAATATTATTGTGTTTAGTAGGCAAACGCTATGCTAAATTTTTACGTGCAATTCACATATTGACACGTTGGAAGGGTATCGTCTGTTTGCATTTGACGTTGAAGGATGATGCCTTGGATAAGAGTGTTAAAAAAACAACCCCGGCCGTTACTTTATAGTTATATCTATACATATATTTAATAATTTTACAGTAGGCCTTTACACATCCTAAGGGTTCGACTGACAGAAAAAGGTAAAGAAGGGCTACCCAGATGTGCGTACGAAAAACCACAATAATATAAATTGTTCAAACGATCCGCGGAAAATTGACGGGAAAACTGAAAATAGAGAAGCTTATCTTGCCAAAAAGAATAGTATCCATTCTGAAAAAACTTAAAGAAGCCTTTATATTTTTTAAACATACTCAAAGACGTTTTATATCGTACATTTCATAATATAAGTACGAATTATATTAAAAATGTGTTTTTTAAATTTTAAATAANCGTACATTTCATAATATAAGTATGAATTATATTAAAAATGTGTTTTTTAAATTTTAAATAAAAAAAATACAAAATTGATAAAATATATCTTTAACAATAATTATATTTGAAATATAATAAAGATTTTGTTTCTATATTAAGATTATAGCATCTCATGAAACTAGCTACATTTGCATTATAAATATTACTATTTGTACAAGTTGTTTACAAATGTATATTAGGGTGAATCAAAAAAAGTAGATCTTCGAAATTTTATTGAGAATCATTTTAACTTTATTATATACATTAAAATAGGCATTTTGTGAAAATTTTAAATTTTAAAAAAATTTTACTTGTGACTCAACGTGTTTTTTGTATTTTTACCAAAAATACCCCAAAAAACAAAAAACGGCTTCTTTTATTTAATTTTTGGTCAAATATTATGATTAGCTTATCAAAATAGTTTGATTTTATACTGTAGAATACAAAATTTTTAGTCGAAAATTGATAGCGTGGATATCATGATTAGCATCATAATATGATATATTTCTACTAGTTCTCAAATAAACTTAAATTTTTTTTTTTCATGCATTTTGGCTGATATTTATGTATATTATATGTAGAAAAACAATTTTTTACTAATCTTAATAACTTATACCTTTTTTTAATTAATGCATAAGCTANTTTATGTATATTATATGTAGAAAAACAATTTTTTACTAATCTTAATAACTTATACCTTTTTTTAATTAATGCATAAGCTAAAATATACGATATTTTTAAAAATATGAATTAATGACTGTTGTCTTCGCGTACTATTCAAATATACAGGGTGATTTTTTTATCATAATCTACTCAATTACTTGCAAAATAATAATAATTTAAACATTTTTTTTTTCATTATCTTTAGTTACACATTATTCTTGAATTTTTA
>NW_026100831.1:0-942 GCF_025091365.1 Daktulosphaira vitifoliae
AGGAACATCCGGTGAACCTCGCACTACGCACATCAGACGATAAATCTGAGGTTGATCAACCGGGGGAAATTACGCGCGCAAGCGGACAACTAGGCGCGTTGTACGTTGAGGACGTATACGTTGCCCGCTCGATAGCGCACGCGACAGAACAAGTCGGGACGATCCGACAGAACATTCGTGACATTTCGAATAATGCGCGGTATGAAGCACGTATGACTGTATTAGAAAGGTCGCTATCGCGTATGTCAATGGAACAGCGACAGATTTCCAACACGCTCGAGATAATCAGTCAAAATATGCCACCATCCCCACATGTTACTGTATAACCGACTATTCGGCAAACTAACGTTGAGCGAAATGATCGTCGACGATCGAACGTGCATCACGTTACATTCGGTCCATCGGCAGCGACGGACACGACGCAACACTTCTCGACCGTCTTGCGGACATTGTAGCAACCTGAGCTGGTCGTATGTATAAGCGTCACGCACGTCAAACGACGTTTCATTTAAAACGTGCCCTGCCACTACGCAATTTTTATCCGGTAACATCATCTTACACATCACGACCGTCGCGCATAACACCGAATCTACGAGTTACATACTAGAGATGGAAAGTTTAGTTCATTTCTGTGAATAGTTCATTAGTTCATAGTTCATTCAAGTGAATAGTTCAAATGAACTATTCTTAAGTTCACTAATTTTATTGATCATGCTGATATTGTTTGGCAATGAACTATTCATTTTATCACTATTAGTATAGCAGTACACGGTTCAGTTGTAGTTTACACTACTTATGGGCAATTAAGTTATAAACTAACCCTTAACCTGAACATCATAAACTAAGAAAAAATTATTATTAATACCCTCATGGCTCATGTTATCATTATCACCTAATTCAAGGTAGATATACTGACCAGTAGTCTTAAGTTAAATCAGAAAT
>NW_026100831.1:1753-2340 GCF_025091365.1 Daktulosphaira vitifoliae
AAACCTTACTAATCTAATGTAGCTACGTCGATAGCGAAGATAAACAATACTTCCGTGTACAATCAGATTGGCTACTGCTGTAGAAAACAAGCGTTATTATTATTGCTATTGTTATTGTAGTGTACCCGCGATAAGATAGTACGGGGCCGCCGTTTATGATATGGCACCGAGTGAACAATAATAGTAACGGTTACCGTGAAATCGGCCGCTTTGACAAGGCCAGACGAAAATATACTATTTTTATCTATCAGTGGGCTGTAACCATCGGCCGGAAATTCATTTTTGTCGATATCGATAAGGTCTTTATATAAAATTATGTAACCAACACCTTCTACGTTTTAATGTTATTAACTAACTAAAACACTAAAACTAGGCTTAAAACATACATGCAAATACTTCATTTATAAATAAACTTTTAATTTCAAGTTGGGGTTAAAAGTTAGAAAATGTTTTATCCGATAAATATAATTTTATTTTTGTGCAGTATAACGACAAATAAACTTCTTCCAATAAAAAATATTTTCATGGCTTATATAAATACAAATAAATTATAGAAATGTAAAAAATATACTAATAATAATTAATAA
>NW_026100832.1:0-2338 GCF_025091365.1 Daktulosphaira vitifoliae
TTGACCTCACAGAAAATGTAGAATACAATGTGTTCTTAAATAAAAATATTTTTTAGGGTCAGAAAATAAAAATAATACTCACAGAAATTTTATTCTACACGTGTCTATAGAAAAGTTCCGGCCAAATTGAAAATCTGTTTAGATTTAAATTTAACGGTGATTAAAACCACTATTGTAAGTCATTCCAATGCAAATTTCAATACCGTTTATANGATTTAAATTTAATGGTGATTAAAACCACTATTGTAAGTCATTCCAATGCAAATTTCAATACCGTTTATAATTTAACGTATATTCCATGAAATATTAATTACTTGCAAATATGATTTATAATTTATAATATAAAGAAGAAGAATATATTATAAAAATTATTGTAATTTGATAGCAAAGACAATATTGTAAATATTGGTTTCTATCATCAAATGTATATCGCTTTTTCTTTCTTTTTTAGTAACATTTTTATCATTGCATAAATATAAAATTAAAAGAAAATGGTTTATACATTTATATTAACTCAACAATTTAATGTTTTATATTTAATAAACGAATAAAGTCATGTTAAAAATTTAAATGCCATTTAATATTAAAACAATACTTCATTTAAATTAATTCAAAATATTTGTTCTCATTTGAAAAAACAATGTTTACACCCATACAAGGCATAAGGGATGGACTTAAAAATTATTACATAGCTAATTGTTCAAAAGTTATGTGTGTAGCCGGTCAAGTTCCACATAGCTCGAAATCGCATTACCCCTCTCCATGTAATGACGACAATCGTGCCGGCATTACCGGCAGCTTGCTGTCACTACGCTTGTGTACGCGGTTGAAGTTATACCGAACCGTTTGGGTCTGATGACTCGTGGCCAGTGAGCTGGCATAGTTTTCTTGTTGGGTTTGTGTCGGCCTGTATAGGCGAAGCCCAACGTACGGTTACTAAAGGCTCAATCCATATTTGGAGTTGGTGTCCTTAGCGTCCACACACCGGTGGTGTTTTCTTTTCTGTGGTTCGTCGAGTTAGTGCGTCTTGTCACTATAAAATTAATCGTGGCACTCAGGATTGTTGGCGTCGGCCAAGAAGTATTGTTGTGGAAATCTCAAGCATTGCGATATCACGCAGCCGAAGAAGTGTCAATTGGCTGGGTGATGTTACTCCTTTTTTTCTTATTACTTAATGTTCGTATTATATGTAATTATTGGATTTGTATATGATTAAAAGAATCGTGTCATTAGCAAAAACAAAAAAATAGAATAGATTGTTTTTTTGTAGCCTATTATTCGACTGTATAAGTAAAACCCCGATCCGTCATTTATATTAAGATATAAACTTAAAGTTTAAATATAAAGTCTTGAAATATTACTCTGGGAATTATAAATTTCATTTCAATATATTTTTACACTAATAATTCTAGAGTATAAATATAGAATAATAATAATACATCTTGGTTAATTATATCAGCCAAATTTAATAATTAGACATCATTCTAACCTTAATTTCTATCTAATATTTCTTACAACTTTTCTGAATTTCAATTTAATTAAATTAAGTATTATTGAAAGGTTTATTATAGTAAAAAAACCATATGATAAATTTATTATTATTAAAAGTTTATAGAAAAACATTATAACTATAGATAATTAAAGAAATAAATGTATATAATGAAAGCTAAAAGTTGACTCTCAATATTTTTTCCAAAAGAAATAGAATGGCTAACATTAAATCTGAGAGATAATTTATCAATTTTATAAAATATATTTGGAAAAAAAAAGTTAGCCATTACAGTAAATACTATGCATATTATAAAAAAAAATCTTGATTTCATATTAAATACTAATCACATTATGTAAATGTCACAAAAATTATCACCCTGTTCCTAGAACTTAGTAATGTCCAAACTTCTTTATAACTTCAAATATTATTAAAATGAAAAAATTAATTAAACCTCATTGAATATATATATAATAAATAATATTAGTTTCAAATATAAATTTTTTTTTCCCAATCAGTTTTTCAATATAAGATTTATATGTTTGTAATCTATCAATTAAAAGATAAAAAATATATATTTTTTATAGCCATAATTAATTAGCATCGAAACTAATCAATAACATTTTACAAATTTTGCATGAGACAATTAAACCATTACAGAGTATTTAAAATATTATTCCGTAATCTGTGATTATAAAGTTTATTTATATGAAACACAATTTATTTATATGTAGTTTTATGTACAAAAATTCTATACATTAAATATACAGATTCTTTGTACAAAAAAATATATAAAAAATAACGAATAACCACTTATCAGCTTTAAAATAAAAGTCATAAATATAAATA
>NW_026100833.1:0-2337 GCF_025091365.1 Daktulosphaira vitifoliae
TACCCTGTTCCCTAAAAGCTTTTACTATACTTTATCTTATGAAATACATATAATTGAAATGGTTTGTGATTGTCCTAAATAAAAATAGATCAATATCCATTAAAATATTAGCTCCGTACAGTTAATAAATATGAATCTTTATATTTTTAAGAAAATGTCTTTTTTGAAAGAAAAAACTTCGAATATAAATGTGTAGGTTTCTCAGATAATTATCAAGAGGTTAGTAATGAAATAAATTTGGGTTTTAGGGTTGTTCGAATAAATGTCAGCTTACAGTAATAGTTTTTCCTTAAGTGCGCACCATTTCCCTGTGTTCCCCTTCGTTTCGGTCCATTGGTTACAGTGTATGGACATTATGTATTCTCGATTTTATAAACATCACGCCAATATTATAATCTGCCAAAAAATCTATATTAAGCTACCAAACTTTGAGGTTAACCCTAGAATTTTTTACCTAGATCGTCATCATCACAACACACACTGTTATACAACACGCCGACATTCAGTGCACATTTGTATTTCCAGTCACGTGTATAACCACACAAAATAAATAGTCCTTTTTCTATTACATTAAATGCGATTCAAAGGGATCCTTAGGGATCGCTAATATTGTTCCCGAAAGTTCTACTCAGTTAAATACCGAAAATTAAAATTTTAACCCAAACGTTTCCAATTTACGTGTTACCATTGTTACCTCTGTTTACGCGAATATTTTATAAACATTTAACTTTATGGGTTCCTTTTTTTTTTTTAGATTGGGTGTTTAGGGAGTTAACGTACACGAGCGAGTAGGAGGTTTTCATGGCGGTTCGTTAGGCAAATCGTAATTGGCCTAATTGAGATCAGTTATCTAAGCAAAGAAATAAAAACTGATATTTCTAGATATAATAGCTGCATTTTTTACCGTTCAAAAATTGAGATTTTTTAGTAGGCAATGTTTTAAACCTACTAGAATCCTAGTAGCTTACCTTAGATTTTAAAATAAACGTTTCAAACAATCATGTTTTTAGGCTTTTTATTTGGATTTATTTGAGAATTTTCACTAGCAGATATTTGTCATTGTAATATATTTTTATACGAGGTGATTGATTTAACATAAACCACACAAATACTCGCAAAATAAATTCAATATTGAAAAAAAAAATGTTCGCTTTAGTTACATGTATTTGTATATTTCTCGATTTATCAGATAATAATTACTTTTTAGAATCACTAATTTGAACTTATAAAGGTGTCGACTTTATTTTTTCAAAGACAATGCACATAATTAATTAGTTTATTTTATAGATAATGATGTAATTAGTTATTCTCATCTTTAAAACTAGGCGGTGGAAGAGTACAGTCGGGAAATGACTAGTGGTAAAAATAACTGCATCCACTCCTCACCCCTAGTCATGACTCTAAACTGCTAGTAAAATTTAATATAAATTGCAATCGAGTTGTCTATGTTATGATCACCCTGTATACTTGTATTTTAAAGCCTTTATTATGCATTCTCCCGGTTTCTTGTTTATTTTTAAGAGGTTTTACTTCTTTATTTGCAGTTAGGATAACTCAAAAAGCTTACATTTCGTTTTTTTATGACTTCTAAAAAGTTTACAAAAGTCCGTTTTACATTTGCATTCATCCTTAAATAATTAACTAATTGAAATTCTTCTGGAGATACTAGATTTTTAAGGCAATGTTTTTTTAATAACATTAATGGGTTTTAATTTTATTTTGAGTAAAAATTAGATTAGTTAATCAGAATTAATTAGATATTTAAAAATGTAATCTTGGTTGTTTCATATGTCTGTTCCAAAAATTTATGAATTTTGTTTAATGGTCAAATTATTTTGGCGACTAAAAACTTTTAAATAATTATTCTATTAACTTTGAATATTTGTTTTGTTCTACAAAATTATTCAGGAAATCCATTACGATGCATCGTCCACCACCGTTACCTCGCAGCACTTTATTTTTAGGCAAAAGAGGCCCATTAAAAACCATTGCGCTCCCTTAAGGAGTGCTTAGATACATTCCATTAAAGTATAATGGATTTCAAGACCTGAGCTTATTAATATCTTCTTAAATCAACCTTTCAACTAACTAAAATACTATCTGTAGAGTTTTAATACTTGAGCGTTAATATACTTTAGGATGGTTAGTTAATCTGTAGTGGAGTAAAAGATTTCTTCTTTCCTATCTCTTTCAATTACTATATCCTGTTTGGACATCTAAAAAACAATAGTTCGTTATTATTTTAAATAAAATAAGTATTGGCTTACATTTTTTAACGAGAGTTTGTCATTAAATAGTAATTGTATTTTAATTAAAAATATATATATATATAAAAAA
>NW_026100834.1:0-2337 GCF_025091365.1 Daktulosphaira vitifoliae
ATCAAAGCAAGATATAAAGGGCAGACGAAAACAAACATGAGTAGAAGAAGCTCAAGGTCGACCAGTTCATTTACGACAGCCGTGACTGAATGGAGTGGAACCCGGAGATCGTCCACGGAAAGTGGACAACATGAAAGGAAGCTGTCATCAGTAACGGAGGAGGATGCGTATTGGGGGCGCGAAAACAGGCACAACTCAATATGGGAAGACGGAAGAGGACTGAGGAGGTTCGACTCGACCTCCTCATTCACGAGTGTCTTCACGGATAACAGTAGAAGTAGGCAAGGAAGAGTTATAGACAGAGGCGATTATATCAGAAATAGGCGAGAGAATGGAAATAGAGATGAGGTAAACCGCAGACTACGGAAAGAGAATGGACGCATCCTGAGGGAAAGAGCGCAATGATTAGAAAGTAGAAACGATTATTCCCAGCCGTCCAGGAGAGGTTGGGGAAATGAGTACTCCTCGAATTCATCCGGGTTTGACTGGAGCAGAAAGAAAGAAGAATCGAACAGGGAGTATATGGAGCAAGAAAGGAGAAGGAGAGAATACCAGGAAATGGATGATCAGAGGAGAAGAGAAAACCAGAGAAAGGAGGAGGAGCAAAGAAGCCAGAGATTTTGGGAACCCTCCTGGAAAAGGGAACAGACTAGACCAGGGTTACTTCTTTCACCTGTTAAGGAAGAGGGAAGTGCCAAGGAAGAGAACAGGAAAAGGGAAGCAAAGAAGCAGGAAAGGTCCAACAACACAACGGAATTGCCTGCGTACAATGAGAGGGAAATAAAGTGGAAAGAGGACACAGGAAAAGTATACCCAAAGCTCAATATAACAAAGGAGATTATGGATCTGAAAATGGGAAAGGTCTATAAGAAGGAGCTGAAGAAAAAAGACTTTGAGTTCAAGGATCTCATGGACTAGATAGATGACGTGGAACCAGAACTCTCAAGGAATAGATACAATAGTGTATACAGTAAGAGAGAACAGTCGGGAAGAAAGACGAAAAGTGGTGCCAAAGAAGAGGACAAAACAGAACAGGAATCGAATAAGAAAGAGGACGAAGTGGAAGAGGGAGCAACGACCCTGAATAGCAGTAAAAATGGGAGTAGAACTGAGTCGGAACCTAAACGAGGAGAAAGTAACGAGGCTAGAGAGGTAAGACCTGGCTCTAGGGGATCCGAAAAAAAAGGGAAGGTGGCCTTCTATAAGCCAGACCATACCAGAATGTCAGAAGAAGAGGAACACTTCCTCAATTGCACATCAAAGACTGTGTACAGTAGAGATATTCCAGAAGAGAAAGTTAGGATGACAGAGGTGTCAGAAGGCTGTCTTAAAGGCAGTTTCTACAAATGGGAAGAAACACTTGCGTCCAAAGAGGAAGAGGAATTTATTGCGAATCTGGCAGACGAATCGGACGATGATGGATACACTATGAACAGTGTATCGATGGGATCGAGAAGACTGAGATTAGAGGAAGATTTAACATTTGAAGGATCTATAGACGAGTTTGTGGCAGGAGAACCGAGGGCGCATTCATCAAAGAAACTTTTCAAAGAAAATTTGAGATTGAGGGGAGGATCAGACCGCCCTTCGNAGGGAGGATCAGACCGCCCTGCGATCGGACGCGGAAACGATGAGGAGAATGACCCAGACCTAAGCACAGACACGGAGTCAATAGGGATGACGAACAAAAGGAGGAAGCAAGACAGGGATGAAGCTGAGAACACGATGAGGCAAAACGGAATAGCCAAAGATGTTCTAGGGCAGTTTGAATCTATACTAAAAACGGAGACGAGAGCAAAAAAGATAAAAGTGGACACACTAAATGCGCTGAATACGGTTAAATTGGACATGGACGGGCTCATCAGTTACATGACGCTGGAAAATGCGATGCTGCTGGGCCGATTGCAACAAGCAAGGGAGACAGAGGAAATGCATATGCAACAGATTGAGGAACTAAAACAGAAACTTGCGGAGGGTGGGAGGAAAAGAGTGGCCTTCCACCCTGAACCAATAGCAGCGGGAAGGAGTCCGGATACACTCCGGACATGGCATTCAGGGTGGATACATCAGCTGGAACCACGCTGATTCGGACAATACTAGAACACAAAGAAGAAGAAGGAACCGCAAGAAAAGGAGAGATACCCCTANAAGGAACCGCAAGAAAAGGAGAGATACCCCTAACAACACGATAGCGGAAACGACCTCGGACAGCGAAGGAAACTTCGTGGAGATTAGAAGGAGAAAACCGAGGAGAGCGGAGAGAATACAGAGACTAAGGGAAAAGGAAGTCCCGGTACAATATGTGTTCCCGGCAGAGAAACAGGCGACGGGATTACC
>NW_026100835.1:0-2336 GCF_025091365.1 Daktulosphaira vitifoliae
ATGTCTGGATGGTTACTATATTGACCATGGGCTACAGGTATGCGATTAATCATTATTTAACCAACGACCGTCGGTATAATGAATGTAAAAACCTCTAATATTACTATTTATAACACATAATAATAACTTGATGAAAAATTCATTTTTCATGCGTTTCTAAAATAATAGATTATTATAGTAATAATTTCAAAAAAGAGGTGATAGAAAAAATCTAATTTCAGACTTGAAATCACCACAAAAATATAGTTTAGTTAAGTATATATTGAAATATTATCATTGAAAAATATTTTATTTTAATGCGTAATTCAGTACAAAAACAAATTTTATACTCCTATTAATTTGGAGATATTTAATTAAAAAAGTTTTTTTGAAGTGGCCATTTTTTATAATAACGCAATATTTGTCTGAATTTCTAAAGTTTCTAAAGGATTCTTTTCAATATTCGGATTTATAAGTTCAACAAGATTAAAATTGTGTTCTTTTAACGTATTGGTCATTAAAATTGGTCAAGTGAGAGCTTAGAAAAACTAACGACAGACACAAAAATAAACCACAAAATAATATATTTTAATATAAATAAGAAAGTCCTTCTCACAAGGGGAGACTAAAGTGATAGGATCTTCGATATGCATTGAATATGTTGATTGAACGTTATTTATTATTATTCATTTAAAATTTTTTTTCACCTCAAAAAAGAATTAAGAAAAAAATACAAAAAAGTTATTTCTCCTAGGGGAGTTCGAACTTTGTACCCCGTGACTATAAAGTGTACGACACAGCCACCGTACATTACGTTTACGCATTGATAAAAATAACTATTCAAACTAAATTAAAAATTTAATGTCCCTTTTTTTATTTTTTAGGTGGAAAAATAATCAAAGTAATTTTAAATTTATATTTAATGTAAGTTAGATTTATATCCCTTTTATAAAAATTGGTGAACTCATTACTATGGCTAACCCTTGTAAGGTATTTTAGAATAAACAAAAAAATAAATAAATATTATTAACTTATTTTTTTTTTGTCCTTTAAAGTTGATTTTTATAAAAACTTATAATTTAAAAATGTTGAACTTTTAAACACAATTTTTGCTCAACTTGCAAGTGTAGGATTAATATAATTAGATAAAAAATTTTATGTGGAATAAAATATACTATTTTTCAGATTCATATGTGATCAGAAACTTAAATTAACTTACTTAAAAACAGTAAATTTATAAGGAAAACTTAAAATTTAGATGAAAACGTTTTATTGTAATAAATTATGTAAATAGAAGTCTTAGTAAGCATTTTTATGCAACTCTTGGTGATTAAATAATTATTCATATTAATATACTGCAAATACTACATTTTGCTTTTTATGTATTTTTTTAATTAATATATATTTATTGATTATTCATGTGTAACATAATAATCACAAATATTTGTTATATTAATTAGAAGAATTTTGTTATTATTGAGCCCATATGCGAAACTTTAATTGAATATTTGAAATAGGCGCATAAATGGGTTAAGAAATGTATATATTGGTCACTGATGAAAATTTCTTTTAGACCAATACATTTACTTAAAAGTAATAACCAATTTTTTTTTTTTGTATTGCATCAAGACCTTCATCTTTTATATACGTTTACCATAAAAGTAATAACTACTTTGAAATTTCTCCTTAAAAATTACAATACTAAATTGTTAAATATCAATTTCATACTTTATTAAAATGCTATAATAAATATTTTTTCATAAATTACACTTTAAATTCTAAGAAATACTAATCAGGATATAAATAAGGAAATAATAGTTTATTTTTTTTTTTTGAATAATCCATATTTTTTTATATTAATCACTATCTACTGATTTGCATCAAAGCGTTTCTTATGATAGTGATTTCAATAATTGTCAGATATCATCTATAATTGTCCCCACTATGCCACGTTCACGCTTGTGCCACAACCCCACTGTACTACCGTTGTTTTTTTATATGATAATACTCATTTTTTTATTAATGAATAATAATATAAAAATTAGAAGTGATGGAAAAAGTCTTATTTCAGATTTGAAAACAGCACGAAAAGTTGAATAAGAGAAGTATATTTTTGCTTATGATGAAAGTTTTTTGTAGTCCAGTGTATTTACCCAAAAGTAACAACATTTTTTTATTGAAAATTATTGTGTCAACATTTACATTTTTATATGCGTTACACTACTTTACTATTTTTATATTTTCTCTATATAGATTGTTAATAATCAATTTCATACTAAATTTAAATACTATAATTAGTATTTATTCATATATTATATTTTTAAATATAAAACTTTTTTCTGCAATACTATTACTTA
>NW_026100836.1:0-2334 GCF_025091365.1 Daktulosphaira vitifoliae
TAGCTGACCCGACAAACGTTGTTTTGTCATATAAATTATTTCTAGAGAATATTTTGCTAGAAAAAAATAACTAACTTATTGCTAATGTGTAAGGATGTGGTATATATGTTGAAGAGATATGGAGCACTGTGAACGGCGACGGAATGTAAAAATAACAAAACACCAAACATTAATTTTTTTAATTTATTAAAATTGATTCTTTAAAATTATATACATATCGCTACCTATAACAATATTACTAAAAAATAGTATTAATCCCTTAATGCAACAGAGTGTACAATATTTTTTGTTATCTTATCGTTCACCAATACAAACAAACTGGATGGTTTGTCCACTCGAAAGCACACCACGTATAATTGTCCGTGTAAAAACATGATTTGCTCAAATCTAAGCCACAGACAGACATCGTATGGCCCTGAGACTTATTAATAATCATTGTAAATGACAATTTAATTGGAAATTGAAAATGTTTAAATTGATGGCGTGAGTGTCCGTAAACACGATGTCAAAATTATTTAATGTTGAAATGAAAAATGAATTTTTAACCGTATCTTACGAAGTGTTTAAAATATTTTTTTAAAGTTCATATTTTTAGAATCGTTATAGTCTGAGAATTAAAATGGTATATTCATTTTTAAATTTTGTCAATATGCGACGTTTTTAGCGCAGTTTTTGTGCAAATTTGTGTGTCTTATAAACTATAGAATTTTAATTATTAAATCTGAAAATTATGCTTTGAAACTTATATTTTTAGAATTAGTACACCCTAAACTTTAAGAAAGTTTTCTTTTCTTTTTATTTTAAAAAATGAAGCGGATGCGAGAATATATATATACGACATTTCCCCGTATCTCTGCTTCCGAGGTCGCGGAGTCAGAGCTGTATGTGACGTCAGACAGTGCGTTGAAAGGAAACTACTATACAAAAGTTTGAAAAGTTTTTGAAAGAGTTGGTTAAAAATTAATAAAGAAAAAACTAATTAGGTTACAACTTTCATTTTTGCGGTGTTGAGTTTCTCGGGTCGTAAATATTAAACGTGCCAAATTTGTTCCCGAACAGTGAAACAGCCTAGGATTCATTAGCGGACAGATAGACTCTGCTCTTTTATATAAAAAATAGATAAAAACCTATTCGCAGACCTACCGAATGTACATTAAATTCGGTTAAGCCGTTTTGGAGGAGTATGGTAACAAACACTGTGACACGAGAATTTTATATATATAGATGTAGAAGTATGGAAAATATTAGGTAGTATGCACATAAGGTGGTTAAAGAATCTTTTTAATAAAATCCCATCAGAAGTGTGTAACGTCATAAATTCCAAGGTGGACCGTTTATGATTTTTGTTATGTCTACTTATTTATTTTATCGCGCGAAAGAACCTTTTTCTGCACACAGCGGTGTCAACCACTCATTATTTTGCCGCTAACCGCTAGATAAGGCTATAAAAGAAATATAATTAAAATCGAATTGTTTATCAGTATTGTTCCCTTCCAAAAAGACTCTTTCTCTCCTACATAAAATAATCAATCTGTGATCTATTACTCCTAATTTTATAAATTATATAATGTTCTTTCCTCTTTCTAAAATAAGTATTAACCACAGCAAGATCCATACAATTTGCAAAATTCAGGATTCTTTCTCCAGCCTTATTTTTCTCACTAATACCATTCAATCCATATACTTTTTCATATCATCTCCTCTCATTACCTACATGCCCATTCATATTTCCACCTATTACCACATCCTGCCTATTACCAGGTATTCCTTGCGTCACCTCATCCATCTCTCTCCAAAACACTTTGTCTATTTCATCACATCCTACTTGTAGTGCATAGGTATTTATCTGGAAAATTAATTTTTTGACTATAATTCAGACACTATTCGCAACTACTTCTTACATATTTTTCATCTTATCATCCATTATTATCTCTACGCCATTGTTTGTATTAGTCTACCAGAGTAAATTATTTTGTAATCCTCACATACTTTCCTTGCTTTTTCTCCCTTTCACTTAGATTCCTTCACACAATATATATTAACTTTTCTCCTCTTCAATAATTTTACTAATTCTCTATATCTACCAGTTAATGTTCCAACATTCCATGTACCTTGTATCTTACTTTGTATCTATCTTTCTCTATGATACACGAGTCTAGCCTGAGAGTCTAGTCGAGTGATGATATTCCTACACTAATGAAATTATAAGCGTTATATAGGTCTGTACACATGACTACTGAAACAGGTACCGCTCAAGTTATCAAATACTTACAACTGGCAGAGGCGCCATAGAAGTATTTTTATCCCCCATACAAATACATAATCAATAAAATA
>NW_026100837.1:0-2333 GCF_025091365.1 Daktulosphaira vitifoliae
GTCACCACATAGTATTGTTTTATGCTGTACGAAGAGCTAATTATTAATAAAAGTGAAAGTTTTAGTGTATCTATGAATTCATTAATGAAGCATTTCCATTATGTATTTTAAAAACGTCATCTACTGTACAATTGGAATACCGTTAAACCTGTTGTTATAGTACTGTTTAATCGTTTTGTATACATAAACACTACTGAGTCCTGTAATAAATATTTTTAATGATAACTTGGAATATTTCTTTTATGTTGACAGCCAAAAATCCTCCTCCTGCTTGCTTACAGATACCTATGCCATACATACCTGCCACTGACATGTGCATAAAAATGTTTGACATTTATACGCCTGGCAAAAACTTACACATGTGCATCAATTTCCTCACACGTATCGAACACGCCGAAATATTTGTACTAGAATTCGATTGTATTCAATTTGGTAGAGACGGCGTGAGTATACAAAAATTCAATTCAACTACATCCACATCGAGTACAACTCAAACTACGGTATCGTATGATTCGACAGTACCAGACTTAAATATAGACCTTATGGAGTATAACAATACATTGAACGAAAATTTGTAGACAAAATAAGATACATGATACTTTTATAAAAACTAATTAATATATATTTTATATACACGTATGTAATAAACGCAATCAATATGAGCTACAGGAAATAATAAATAATAAATATAAATGAGCGTTTTATAACGTACTTTCAATGCGATTTTTCATAGAATAATTATTTTTTTATTCCAAATAAATTCATTTCAATAAATAAATAAATTAACTTTAACATTACTTATATACACCTAAGCGTCCTTGAAGAAACGCTGTAGATTTTTGTTGAGTAAACAATGAGCAATAATTTTTCATAGTGGTCATACTTTCTTCATGAAATGTATAGCCGTTTCATCTGGATCTGAAGAAGACAATCTCATCCGTCTGTGAGATCGACCTCTTCTATCATTAGGTACTATGGCTATTGGCGTTAATTCTTTAAGACTTCTAAACGATTCGTCATCGTCATCATCCTCTTCCGTTTCATCATCATCATCATCATCATTTTCCTGACCTTTAACAGCCGGTGTAACACTGCTTGAAGCAACAGCTGCTGTTGTGGCTTCAGTAACGGTTACAACGGTTTTATTCGTTACTGTCCCCGTGCTAGTGGTTTGGTTTTTTTCGGTATCGGAAATACCAACAACGTCAGCGGCCGAATCAATAATATCTGACACTATGTCGTCGTCATCTTCATCGTCATCATCCTCGTCATCATCATAGTCTTTATCCTTTTTATTTGTAGTTGCCGATGTGGACGCAGATACTTGAACACTATTAGGAATCGTTTCGACACGATCTGTGGGGTTTTCATCTAGTGACGCTAAAGTAGACGTCTCTGAATCTTGTACAACGCTAACGGTGTATGAAGTTGATGTAACAGACTCAACACTCACTTGTTTTTCAGTTTGTTGACTAGTCGAATAAGCTGCTGTTGTTGCTTTAGTTTTGACGGTAACAGGCTTAACTGTAGAAGGTTTTACATTTTCCACTACATCATCTTCTTCTGCTGCTGCGGCACCACCTCCAAACAAGCTACTTAAAAAGTCTGAACTTAAAGCGCTGAATCCAGTATAACCAGTCGAGTCTACGTCATTTTCGGATTCTTCTTCAGCCACATCATCATCATCATCTTCTTCTTCGTCGGCAGCACCCAAACCGTAGTCATCGTCATCGTCATCATCGTCGTCATCTTCGTCGTCATCTTCGTCGTCTTCATCCTCACCTTGAGCCAACGAAGGTAACGGTTGGCCGGGCTCTACCTTCATTCCTTGAGGTCCAAAACGGAAACATGATACTCTCAATGCTGCCTCGACGTCGTCCAAAGCCCTCAATTCAAGTCCCAAACAAGCTCTAAATTGATCCCCGTCGCGTGATATCCCGTAAACTCGACCGCAAAACTTTGAAACACCACCAGGCAGGTTCATACACACGGGTTTAGGCTTTCTCCCGGATATAGTAGTATTACGTAATACTCTGTCACCGAAGCTCATCGTCACTGCCATTTTATCACCTTTCAAATACTTAAGAGTCGCGCAACCTGTAACAAGAATCAATGACACATTCTCCTATGACTAACAAAGTTCCATGTAATTTTGGACAGACAGTTAAAATATACATACGTAAATACCTCAATGATATAATATAAATCAATTTTCCAAAATAATAATTTTTCAAATTTTAATGATATTTAGTGATCAAACAAAACCTATCTTTTTTCAGTATTAAAGTTAATTTATATTATATGACTAGTTTAAAAATTTAGTTAAAAATAAT
>NW_026100838.1:0-2327 GCF_025091365.1 Daktulosphaira vitifoliae
GTATTATCTATATCGCTTTGCTTAATACTTAACTTACCAAATTAAAAATAAGTTAAACATATAATATTGATAAAAAAAAGAGATTCATTTATTATAAACACTGTTAATAAGGTATCAAAAATGAAAAAAATTATGAAATTACGTTGAAATAAAAAATATTGCAATCATTACCAAATTTCGTTTGGCCGCCTCTATTTTAGCGGTTTCAATAATATCATCAACAAAAGCATTAGCTGTAGCCAATAACTGTGGATCGTTAGCTATTTGTTCATACATCATCACCATGGCGATAAAAACAAGCTGTTTGTTATTTGTATATTCAATTAATCAAGATTGAATTGCACAAGTTTTATTGTGATAAATAGATATTTACTTCTATTTAAAAAATATTAATGTCACAATAATTCAAACAACATTAATTAGATAAGATTTAGTAGTGTTTGAATCCACAATTGAATAATCAATCGATAACATTATTTTGCTAAAATATTGAGACTCGTTATCAACATTTATAAACTCCTGGTCTTTAATATTATAATTTTCTATCCTCTTTGTGATTACTAGCTTATTTTAATAATATATAATATAAAGGGATTACCACGATCTGATAATGTTCCGAAATTCTTATACTCCGACATTGTAAAAAATCCTCTGACAATAATTACTACGAATACTGGTTACAAAAATTTAGATTTTACTACGACATTATCGTTGTGATGATTTAATGAGGGCCTCCTGAGTCCGCATTAAATTTGAGACTTTTTTTCTCGCTAGACCACGAAGGAAATAGTTTCAGTGGTCATTGAGGAAAATTGTCTCCGGGACTTCCAAGATTCCAGATCGATACTTGACACGGATAATCCTACTATCGATAAATGGGTATCAATAATAATGAATTTTAACACGGCGCTGGCCAGTTCAACAATTATATTTGAACATCACAAAGGAAAAAAGACAATACCGTAACACGATAAAATGTCCCGTTTTTTAAAATAAAATAAAACAAAGTTTACCTTCAGGTAACAATGCTATAAGGAGTAAAAAAAACTTAAAAGGAAATTGAAAGATTAGAATGCGTATATGCACGTAAAACGTCTGATACTGTAGAGAGCGTTTACCGCCGGCTCTTGGTGGTCGATCACGACCAGTAGATAGATAGATTTTGCATTATAGTTAGATAGCGAGGGTACTCTAATCAGGCTGGGCTTGCGATGTGCACAAGGCGGCTGATGAAAGAAACGGAGGACTGGGTATCAAACGTATCGCAAAATATATGGAACCGTGTCATACTGTTCCCCAATCGAGATCGATTAAATCTCGCCAAAGCTGAAAGTCGTTCATCGAGGATCATCTTGAAATAAAAGCAACATATAAAAACACTGTCAAAAAAAGTTTCACAATTTGATTATTTTCTTATTACATCTCACTATATAGATAGTAAATAGTTAAATAAAAATAGGTATATAAATAAAAAAATAATGTTGACTATAGATAATGTCAGAGTAAAATTCGTTGTAATTATGGTATCAGATGGTCGGAGTACCAAATGTTCGGAACATTAATACTTTGTCTAATGTCGAAGTATATAAATGTTGGAACATTATTAGTTCGTAGCAAAGGTATTTCCCCTAATATATCAGATATTATCTTAACTTATCTATGTTAAGACTCAATGTTCTATAAAACAATACATTTTGTAAAATACATTAAACACATCAATATATTTTTATAAATCAAACAATCAATGTATTTTTATGAAATATTTGTTAAATCATAAATGTAATTCAAAAGATAATATCTTTTGAATTACATTTTATGTATAGAATGATCCGTTTATCAAAAACCACTTAATTACTCAAAAATAAATATAATANTTTATCAAAAACCACTTAATTACTCAAAAATAAATATAATATTGAAAAACAAATTTTTTTTTAGTTATACACATTTCTAGATTTGTTAGCTATATTATATTTTTTTAATTTTTAACTTTTTTAAATCATTCCAAATAACTTATAGAAGTATCAATTTTATTTTTTTTAATGGCATCATACATATGATTTATGCTTTAAATTGTCTATGATATTTATTCATAAATAAGTTAGTCATAAATAATTGCATTGCTAATAATACTAGAATCTCCACATGTATATTCTGTTATGAAAACACTAAACAATAATATTGACATCAATACGAATTTAAACAATCTAAGTTTAAATTGTTAAGTACAGTCGAGAACCCGCGTAGTGGATTTGAAACATTTACATTAGAGTAATACTGTTTCATGTCTGACATAATGATTAAAATCACTGTCGAGAAACGCTTCA
>NW_026100839.1:0-2326 GCF_025091365.1 Daktulosphaira vitifoliae
ACCAGTTAATAAAATAAAACAAAAATAAATTAAAAGAGAATTCATTGATAATAAATATATTAATGTATTTTTATCTGGCAAATAATTATTGTTAGACAATATGGTAATAGATTATTAAAATAGTGATAGTAACCAGAAAAATTTATGTTTAACTTATTTTTACATATATCTTAATCTTCAATAAAATTTTGATTAAATCAGTAATTTATACTGTACAACTTTATATTTAAAGTTTTATATACATTGACCTAACAATAACTTTACAATAGTGTACAATATTTCTTGTAATCCATGTTTAAATATTATTGATAATAATTAATCATTTGTACCTTTACATTATTGCACGTCAAAGTGAACACACGGCCATATTCTATTCACTTTTCTCTCAGCATATGAATTTATAATAACAATATTTACTTCATAAAGTGATCAATTCTTATTATATACTTCATAAATTTTAATCAAATTTTAGATTCATTTACTTTAGGACAATATCATAATTATATCTATTTAAATTCTCGGTGATTTTCGATAATTATTCATGCAGACTATATGAAATTATAATAGGATTAGATTGAATTCTCAATCTTATGACGTTTAATTGTTGCATTATAATATTTGAAACAATAATTTAAAGTTGTTGAAACATTAAATGACAAATTATCTTTTTGAGCATTTTAAAATAGATACTATAAAATTTATGTCTCTAACTATCAAATTTCAATTTTATTAAAAAATAAATATAATTAAAAATTATGAATCAATCAAACTTGTCTATTACTTTAAAATAATTTTAATACAAAATATTGAAATCTATTATATAATAAGCGCGAATAATAAATGGCTGGAATTGGAAAAAGTCTCAAAAAAGGAAAACAACCTCATTTTTTCTTGAAATTTCATCGGTGAACATTTGCTACAAAGCATTTTATGTTAGTGATTTTAATTACTATCAGATTTCATTCAATACTAAAAATCTAATTTGAATCATTGGCTTTCAGTTCCAAAATACTCAACCCGACCTTGTTTATAATAATAAAATAATACTAACAGTGATAATTTAGAATATGATATTAGTCTAAAAATAAAACGCCAGTCATCAATATTTAACAATTTAAAAAAATGTGTTCTAATTTTTGTAATAATATAAAATTGTATAATTTGAATATTATTATTTATAAATGTCATTTGATATAGCATACATTTTTTTTTATATATACTTATGTTAGACACCTTTAAATTAACACTATAGTTTTGTTTCAAAAATATTTGTTCCATAAAATTTACTTAGATCTTAGTAGTTTCATTGTTAATTGATGAAGTATACTATTTCAATGTTAAGTTAACATTAACACAACAGTTAGATTCAAGTAGAAATGTGGTTGCATCACTTATTATGTTACCCTTGGGACCAATAAAATATACCCTTTATTATGTATCGGGAATTATTTTGATAACACTGAATTTATTGTTTGGTCATAACAGTTACTTATATAGACTATGAGAGGGTAGGTTTATTAAACAGCACAAGGTTCTCTAAACAAATAAGCATTTTAATGCAAAGTTTCAATTATTGATAAATTTTTTTATCATATAATTATGTGAAGTATAAGAGTAAAATATTTACGTATGTATAATACGTGATTGGTATACGTTTTTCTATAACTAAATTACACATTATTAAAAAATATGACAAAAACAAAAAATAAATCGACAAGTAATCAAAAAGATTTTACTGGAAAAATGAGTCTTATCTATTGTACTGTACAGTATTCTTATCTAAATATAATTGACGATCTACGCAAGGTGATTTTTTTTAAACATAGCTATTCGATTTTTCCTGAAATCCTAAAAATGTATCTAAAACGTAATTAATTAATTAAATATTTGTTTAATATAAATTAAAAAGTTATTTTTCACTAAAAAAAGTAATTTCTTAAAATATTAATTTTTTTTAAGAAAAATTCATTGGCTATCACTTAAAATAATCACTCAGTATATTTATAAATATTTGTTTAATTTATGTTACATAAGTTTATTGAACATAATTCTTGACCAAACTAACACTTTAGTGATATTGGAATGCTTGTTCTAAAACAATCAAATATACTTATATATATACAATATATTTATTAAATTGAACCATAACACAATATCATGTTTTTCTGTTATTATAGAGATACAAATTAGGTATTGACAACAAAAAAAATCTTGATTTAAAGTCTAACGTAATAATAATAAATTGCATAATCTATAAAAACTCATCCATATAATATTTAATCTCTAACGACAACTTGAATGATAAATGGAGTTCATGAAAGTTCTT
>NW_026100840.1:0-2326 GCF_025091365.1 Daktulosphaira vitifoliae
CGTTTTAACTTAAAACTTTGAAAAAATTGTAGGCTTTTGTTTTATTGATTACATAATTTTGGATTGGAAGTAGTGATTTGATTTCAAAATTGCGATCGTAAATTTAAATAAAATTATTAATACACAATAGTGTAGCAAATCACCAAAAGAGTTTATTAATTCCGTTTTTATAATATTGAAAAGACAATCATTTAAAAATTTAGTTAAGTAAAAACTGGCAAGCGGCCACGTGCCCCTGACCTATCACCTGAATCCTCCNTAGTTAAGTAAAAACGGCCACGGGCCCCTGACCTATCACCTGAATCCTCCACTGCTGGTCGTCACAACTTTTGAACTTATATTTTGGAAGACATTAGTACATTAGTATAAAGACTGAATGTGAAACGTGGGTGTATTTATTTTATATAAAAATTCTAGTATCTTGTAAAATCTTAGTTTAAATTTTTTTTTTATTTTACGATTAATTAAGTGGTACATGATAAATAGATTAATCTGCATACATTTCCATTTAAAAAATTTAAGGTGATACAATTTTATTAAGAAGAAGGGACAGTAAATTTTCTGAAGAAAAAAAATGATACTGTCATAAATTTTTAAAGATATTGCGTGAGTTATAGTAAAACAATCATTCTTTATTTTTATTATCAAATGGTATACTTAAAAAAAAAAATTTCTGAATTTCCACATACATGTACTGGAATTCATTAACGTATACAATATAATAAAAAATGTTGATAAATTTTATAAGAAATTTATAGTTATGTACAAATTTTCAATAAATCAAGTTAAAATTATACTACTTGTGTGTAAAATTTAAAATATATTAAAAACATTACATTGCACATATTGGAATTTTTGGATTACTTCTTGCAGTGTATTTGTATATATGGCAACATGTAAGTAATACAAATATAACTCATCTGCTTGAACAAACGAGAGTTAATGTCAGATATTTTTATAAATTTTTCATTTAATATACAGTAACCTGCATTTTGACTTCAAAGGAAATTGTGATGTAAAGGCCAGTGAACCAGAAAATTGTCTTAGAATGCTAATTTTGGTTCAAATACAAATAAAAGTTACTCTGTATTTTGTTTGAAGAAATTAAAATTATCTTTTAAATTATACTTGTTAAGGGGGCCACGTACACAGGGTATACAAAAGAAATGATCGAATACAAACTTGCTTTTGTTAAGAGATGTGAACAATAAGGTTTCGCACAATAAAATTATTAAACAATCATAGAGTAAACTAATAGAATTAAAATGTAGAATGAAAGTACATAGTTGAATCATAACTGTCTATAGTGGACCCAACAGAAATCCTATATGGGAGTCTATCCTTAAGAGCCGTCCAATATGCCATGTTTAGCACATTGTGATTTAACTGAACGATAAAATTTTTCATTAAATATTTAATATACAAAGTGCATTTTTTAACCCTAGCACATTAGTTTCTCTTAAATAAAATTATGTTAAGATAATTATGTTTTATATATTTTAGTTATATATATATTTCTTGATTTATTAGCAACTTATTACTTTTTAAATTCATTATTATACGTTAGAAATTTGTTTATTTTTATTTTTGTCAATAACACTAACATATTTAATTAGCTTATATAATAAAAAATATCTAATTAGAAAAATGACTGGATTATCAATGTTTATATCAGTAATTAAACAATATTATACTTAGGCGTAAGAAGATGTACGACCGAGAAACGTCTAATTATAAGTATTATCTACCTACACCAAACTTTTAATCTATATTTTAAAATGATGATAACTTCAAAAATAATGGTCAAAACTTGTAATCGATTATTAATTTTTTTTCATTAAATAATTTATTATTCTATAAACTAGTTAAAATATGTATGTTGAAATTTAAAAAAATAAAGTTCACACCCTTTTAAGGTATAATTGATGAATTTAAAAATAATTAATAACTGATAAATGAATCGGTTTTTTCAAAAAGGCCATTTCTCCACATTTTTTCAAAACTAATTTTATGTAATAGATGTGTTTATCTAATAATAATGCATATTTCTTACGAGACCGTCAATCTTCAACAACTCGTTATAGTTTAAAAATAACGAGTACATTCGAAAAGGCCATTTCTCNTAAAAATAACGAGTACATTCGAAAAGGCCATTTCTCCAAAAATAATTTTCATTTAATTTATTTTGATCTTTAATACAGTTTTTTACGTTTTCTGAGAAATAAAATTTTGTGGAGATATGGCATTTTCGAAAAAACCGATTCAAATAAAAAATACCAAAAATAATTTTCTTAACATAATTATTATTTTGAAAGAATTATGAGGC
>NW_026100841.1:0-2324 GCF_025091365.1 Daktulosphaira vitifoliae
AAAAAAAAATTAACAAATGATGCATGGATCACTATTCATGTGCCATGTTACGGTAAAATTTCTGAGCATTTGAGCTACAAAATTTCATAAGACTCATGAGATCAGCGTATTTGGCTTTCTTGATCAATATGGGCGCTGAAAGAGAAAGTCCGGATTGTAATTTGGGTATTTTAATATCATGAAGTTGGTTTTTTATTACAAAAATAGCTAGAGGTACAGCTTGTAAAATATAAAATAAAACGTAGAAATAAATAAAAAAAGGTTAAATTACCTCTGTATAGTTGCAAAGGCAGTGCAAATTCACCTCTTTCTGTCGAATGAACATCTTTCTTGGATGGTCTGCAAATTACATCAGATAAAAAAGCTCCATTGTATGTTGTGCGATGACATATTAAGCGGCAATCAATGGCAGACGCTATAATTTCCTTCGATGGTTGAATCTTAAATGGGCATTTTTGCACAAATTCTTTATACAGTAGGACCTTCCAGTTAAGGATAAGACTTTGAGTAACTTTTATAACCTTGAATGGCGAAGGCTTTGCTCGAGAGGTTTTAATTACTTCCCTGAAATCTTTGGGGGTTTCCATTGGACTTTTTAAATTCAATAAGCCTACATCTTTGTCACACTCCATGTAGGAGTGACCTCTGATTGGAAATGTTATTTTTATCTGTTTCAGGCCATGAATGTTTTTATTTGTCAAAAATTTTATAAAACGAATAATTGTAAAATTTTTGTTTTGGCCTCCTGCTGAGTCGCAAAAAATTTGAAGTTGTTCTACGTCATCGTCCAAGTAGTTGTTGATGAAATGAAATAAAAAAGATGCAATTTCGTTGGGACTCTTTTTAGCAATTCCTTCGTGATACACATAAAAAAATGATTGGTTCGATGACAAAACGTGTATATTAAATGAATACATGGATAACTGGCGTTTGTAATATACGTCATTTGTGTTAAGGTTAGGAATGGAGATATTTTTTGCAAAGTCCATGCATATGGCCTCTATTTTCTTGTCATTTCTTGCTGCAAGTCTTGCTTTCCTTTTTCGAACATAAAATTTCTCTGCTTTTTTCTTGTGAAGAACATTGAGTGTCGTTAATTTTTTAATTTCTTCCTTGTCTTTGTCTGGAGATAGAGATTTTATTTTTGCACTAAATTCATCACACATAGCACAGGTATCACTACGAGGATAGCCAAAAGAGATATTGAATTTTGTGTTGAACATACATCTGTATGTTTCGTAAGAAACATGTACATTAGGATGCTGTTCTTTGAAGAGTGTAAACATTTTTTTTATATTAAGATCTTCTGGTAAGTATAGTTTTTTTGAATCGTGCAAACTATAATGACTTTTTCTTCCTTTAAAACTTGAAATATGATTGTAAATTAAAGAAGTGGTCGAATCAGCTAGTTTTCTATGAAGTGCGCTGTGTTTACCTCTCTTATCCTGAGGAGCAACTCCATATAACTTTAGACTGTTCTTTATATAAACAAGTTTACTGTGTGTTATACCATGAATTGCACGAAATGCTTTTTCACAGACAGGTATGTCTCTCTGGACAGAATTTTCACCCTGGATTCGTACCCTGTACGAAAAAGAAGCATCACGTGTTGTGGCACTGCTTTCATTTAGTCGAGGCCTGCGTTTTTGCACTGGGTGCGTTACAATCAAACCCGCCAAATAATTATTCTGATCATTATGTGAGCTAAGTGAGTTAAAATGGCGCAGTATCATTTTCCTTTCTTCCTCTGATGTTGTTTCAAAGCATTTCAATCGAGTGCATTTGCAAGAACCTCCCATTTCATGTGACGATAATTTTATTTTTTTACTTACTTCTGATAAGCGACCAGTCCTTTTCTTTTTTCGTGCTTGAGTTTTAAGAACTACATTGCCCTCTGACTCACTTATTTCAGACATAATGCGCTTGTATGACAAGAACTACCAAATATAATTCAAAAACTTGAAGCCGTTATGTACAACGCTATATTAATACAACAACTGTAGTTAAACACGTTATGAAAAACGCCGGTCACGCCGCAATAACAACAGATTAATAACACTTGCCTTTTCTCTAATTACCTCTAAAATCGTACTGAAATCTACACTCAAAATGTTGAATTAAGCAGTTAGTACACTGGACGACGTGACTTCGTCGGTTTTTTCCCTGTACACCAAAACTTTGAGCGCTAATATCTATTAATATAGTTGATTATTTTCCTGTTTCGACCTGTCAGAATGTGCAGTGTCTCTAGCTGAAACTAATGATACCATAATATTCATTTGTGAAAAAAAGTGACTTAGTCGGTTTTTTCCCTGTACCCTTCA
>NW_026100842.1:0-2323 GCF_025091365.1 Daktulosphaira vitifoliae
CATGAAATAGCGTTTTTCGCGAATTTAAGAAAACGGGTACGGCGAAAAATTCGAACGAAGGTAGGAAAAGACGCGGGACCGTAAGCGCCGTCAAACGGTACGGGACGGGAGACGATAGGAGAAAAACGGTAATTTTAACGCGTAAAAAATGAAATATCTCTTCCAGGTCGACCTTATTTGAGGGGCTGAGAAAATAGTATATAGCGGGAGAAAAAAATAGTATATAGCTGGAGATTGATTTTTTATGACATCGATATTAGCAGGTAAACAGCATTGTTATTATCAATGATAGTAGGGTACACTGTTGTGAGTTTATAAATAGACATTATTGACAGCAATGTCATCAAAAACCAATTAGCTACCTGTATTTGTAAACCCTTGTGTATTATACATGTATATTAACTCAAAAATTTGAAACTTTAAATGATTATATCTAATAAACGAATTGAGTTATATTAAAAATTCAAATGCCATTTACTATTAAATTAAAAATTCAAACATTTTATTAAATTAAAAATATATATTACCATTTAAAAAAACAAAGTTGACCCCCTTACAAGGCATAAGGGATGAACTTAAAAAGTATTACATAGTTAAAAATTGAAGAATAATATGTAACTAAAGATAATAATTAAAAAAAATGTTTAAATTATTATTATTCTGCAAGTAATTGAGTGGGTTATGATAAAAAAATCAACCTGTATATATGATTGTTAAATTGAGAAATGTAGGGCACTAAAAGAAAAAAGAAAAATTATCAATATTATTTTTAATTTATGATCAAATAATTGGTGGTTATGATAAAAAATAATTTTGTATATGTAGTTTGATATGATGTAAATAATTCAAGCCTTAATTGAAAAAAAAATTTTAAAAACTGTTTAATGGTTATAAAATATATTTAATAAATTTTGCACAACTTCTTTTTGTTTATAATTTAATTGTGTACATTTTAATAAATATTGTAAGTTATTATGAGTAGCTACTAGTTTTTTTGAAAAATTGGAAATCTCTAATGAATTGCAATACTTGTTCATTTCCTCTTGTACCAGATATAAACGAGAATTTAACAAATCTATTAAATTGTCAATGTCCATTGGTTCTAATAATCGACAGAGATTGCAAAATGTTTAAATTATTATTATTCTGCAAGTAATTGAGTGGGTTATGATAAAAAAATCACTCTGTATATATAAGATTGTATTTATATATATCATCAATTTTTTTACACATCATTTAGAACTTATTAAAGTGTTAACATAATTTTTTATGTTTTTGTATGTTGTCATTAAAAAAAAACGGTAGCACAGTGGGGTCGAGGCACAGTGTGAACGAGGCATAGATGGGACAAGTATAGATGATATCTGACAGTGATTAAAATCACTATCATAAGAAACGCTTCGATGCAAATCTGTAGATAGTGTTTCCTTTAGAGAAATTGGTGGATTATTCCAAAAGCAACATCAACTCTTATTTCTTTAATTATATCCTGATTAGTAGTTCTTTGATTTTGAAATATAATATATGAATAAATACTAATTATAGTTTTTAAATTTAGTATGAAATTGTGNTTTAATTATATCCTGATTAGTAGTTCTTTGATTTTGAAATATAATATATGAATAAATACTGATTATAGTTTTTAATATCAGTATGAAATTGTGAGGCTAGCTCTGATGTATGGTTCATAGTGTTGGGCGGTTGATAAGAAAGTAGAGCAGAGAATAAGTGTAGCAGAGATGAGAATACTTAGTTGTATGAGTGGAGTGACTAAAAAAACCAAAAAAGATCAAAAAAGAGATGGAGGGATGCTATTGAATGCGATTTGAGAACAGCTGATGAGATCGTGTCAAGTGGAATCTTATAATATAAGATTATATTTTTATTGATAATTGTCTTTTAAACAACTTTTGTACGAAACTTTTTTTTGTAAGTTAAGTATTTTTTTTTGAGAAAATTAAAAAAGCTCATATTTTTGAACTTTTGGGAGACTGTAAAAAAAAGCTCAATTTCAATCAATGAGGACTATTAGTATGTCATTATACATATTTTAATTATTAATAAAACAAAATTTGGTTAGGAAGTTTTTAAGAAATTTTTCCTTTGTTGACTGGCCTAGATGTCAATTTTAAACTTGAATTGAGCTAAAAGTTATGGTAATATATTCAATTTTTTTTACAATAAACTTTTATAAATCTTTTATCAAAAATTTTTCATCAACTTTAAAGAAACAAAAAAATAGGTTAATAAATATAGTTTAAAAAACTAAAAAAACACGCTTTTAAAGCACATCGAACTAAAAAGTTAAAAATAATTTTTAAAA
>NW_026100843.1:0-2319 GCF_025091365.1 Daktulosphaira vitifoliae
TTAATTAAGATCTAAAGCTTCTAACAATGGATATCTACACTACCCTCGTCTGACTATAAAAACCCATTTTTTCCTATTTATTTCAGTTCTTTTAAAATACACAAAATATGCGACACTTTGATCAGGGTTCTTACTCTTTGGCATTTAGTTTTTTTTTTATTTAATTAGGACTTTTAATAATTCTTTTAAAATTAAACTAAACTTGGAATAAATTTAATACAAATTGTATTTTGGTGTATCTTTTATTTTAAATTTATTTGTTTATTAAATAATAAATTTTTTATATTTCTTATCATGGAAATTATTGTCAATTATATCTTATACATCAAACATTTTGAAATTATTTTATTTTTATAATAAACCCAACCCAAATTTAAATATTCATTTAATGCTAAATGTTTATTGTGAGCTAAATCTTACCATTACTTCAGATTAAAATTAATTTAATAATAATTTTATTGGATTAATTGTATTGCAACTCTATACTTACTGGATACATTTTTACTAAGAGTAAAAATCTATTGTGAACATTTCTTATTAAGTAGCTAAACATTGAGCTTAATGTCTTTGTTTTAACGAACATCGTACCGGCAGACAACACAAAGAAACTTACGAATATATTTTTAGTGTTTAATTTTTGTCTTGGTGATTAATGTGCCGCATCCTTTCAAGGAGCTAGCGCCGGGACACATTAGGCCACTACAATACCACCTTGATAAATCTTCTACAAAGATATAAATATTTTTGAATCTTGTTTTGGCTAGGCCAGAGGAAGATTTAAAAACTACTGGTATCGATCTCTCAAAAAAATATAATCCCCCAAAAGCATACATATTCAATAAAATCAAATAAGAGTACATTGTTGGATTATATATATATAACAAAAATATAGACTGTATAGAATCTTTTAAATATAAAAAACATTCATAGATTTTGTGTTACGATCTCGTATTATTTAAAATTAAATATTTTTTCTAAACAGTCATATTGACTATACAATGCGTAGTGGACAGTGTGTGAAATACAGTGTGAATTCAAACTAAAGTTTGGATTGTTTAAAATATAGTTATGTTACATAAAATAAAAGGTAAGTACAAGTTAAACTTATGCTTTCAAATAATAAACAATATATTGCGTAATAACCATCAAGATAATTTATACAATTTTGTAAGGGATATTTATCATGATTTATTGAATATTGTTAAATCCCGTGATCAATCCACTATTTTGCCGTATTCGTTTGTGTTTGTTTTATTTATTTGACCATCACCCTAATGTATTTAACCACCATTAATCACATTTCTAAATCTCCATTTATTTATATCATTATACTCTTTACACCCTTACTTATTTTGCCATATTTAAACACATGTTATTCCATCATATATTATCTTATCTTATTTTGTATTATTTAATCATACATTTATTGCATTATCCTTATTATTCTAACTACGAATAAGTCCTTTAATTTTTTTTGGTATATTACAAGCACTGAGGCCTTCATATCAGAATTTACACCATATTACTTTATTTTATTCCTTTAACTGGCCATATAAATATTTCTTTAACGCACACTTTTTTTTACTTTTCTATTATATTTTTCTTTTTATTATTGATATATTACATTAGTATAAAAATAAAACACTCACGTTTCACCACTAGCTATTTACTTTAACTAAATGAACCAATCAAAACAAAGTTGTTAAAAAGATTTACTCAATTGATCGTATTATAAAATTTGATTATAATTGTAAAAATCCATCATTAAATTCAGGTGAAACTAATTTTAATTTAACCTTGGCTAATATATCAATAACAATTAAATTGTACAGATATTTTTATTATTAATACCTTAAATAAACAAATATTTATTTAAACTAAATCATAAAATAATTTTTTAAATCCTTAAAATTATATTATTTTATATAAACACAAACTTAAAAAGATATTTTAAATAATATAATTATACAAATTTGTATTAGTTATACATTGTGTATTATTTGTACAATGATTATGACAAGCAAGATTCCATACTGTTGTGCATTCTTAAACTGTGAAGTATGTATTAATAATATATTAACATTAATTAATCCCAGCATAAATTAAATCATTAACCTTAGTCTGTTTATTTATTACAGTAAATTTAATTAAATTTTTTATTCATCTCTAAACTGTTAATTATGTATTGTTAAATAGCTATAGTTAAAAAGATCGATCAATGTTAGATATCAAATTTACTATTAAATTTAATAATTTTCTATAAATTCAATATTAATGAAAATAAATATTGTAATTTATGGTTTTTAGTTTGCAAAATAC
>NW_026100844.1:0-2317 GCF_025091365.1 Daktulosphaira vitifoliae
CTCGAAATAATTGTAGTTTGTCGTGTCTTTCAAGTGATAAATATTTTATTAATTTCGTAATTGAATTAGTATATTTTGAATATCAATAATAGTACATACATTATACATTAGTACATGGTATTATTAACTTCATTTCNACATTAGTACATGGTATTATTAACTTCATTTCTGAATACTTAATTTATTTGCTAACTATAGACTTATTATAATAATCAAGCAGGCGCTCGGTGGTCGCTAAATAATACGAGTATGTTGATAAATTGTGAATTGTGATTGATTTTTTTCATTTTGAATCATCTTAAAAGTCAATACTTATCTATTTTTTTAATAATTCTGAAGTATTTTTCTAGTTAACTTTTATAATTTAGTTATGAGACCAGGCTGTAAACAACGTTCTGTTGTCTGAGAACATTTAAAAAAAAATAGTAATTTTAAAACTATTGTGTCAATTATGTAAAAATGATTTTAAATATTACGAAAAAACAAATAACTTAGAAGGTAAGTACCTAAAAGTTCTATTATTTATAACCTTTCAATAAGGGTTTACAGAAATTTTAAATTAGGTGTATAGATATATGGAATTATCTGTTTTTAACTTCTTAAATTTATAATAGAGCATTTAAAACTTATACAACCAACCAAACTTAATACCATTACTAATATTGACGATGATCCAAATAACCAATTAATGCAAACCACCGAAAATACATCTAGTCCTTCTATTTCTAAATTTTTTTTCTATTTTATCATCTCAACATTTAACTTTGACGCAATTTTCTAAACTACCATCCAAACGGCCTCAAAAACTAAAATTGTTTGTTTCGAAAAGAAATGAATGTGCTAATTGATTCTGATATTAAGGTTATTATAAATCTTAAATAAAATTATTGTCGCTGATTACCAGCCACTCACGTTGGTAGAAAACGTTGGAGTTAAAGAGTATATTACATCCACTTTGTTCTGTCCTTAGTAATAATTATCAACCTCGGAATTACTGCCACAAGACTATATTACATAATATTTATAACTTATTCTTCAAAATATAAATGATTTATCAATCAAGACAAATATGTAGATATCTGATTGTAATAAATTATTTATAACAATGACGTTCCATTTTATGAACCTACCTCCATTAAAAGTTAAACAAAATGTGGCCACAAGAAGGAATACTAGTTTTATAATGATGAAAAGACTTACAAAAATTAAAATTAAAATCTGATTCTGAAATTAAAGCTATTAATAAATCTTTAACTAAAATTATTGTTGCTGATTACCAGCCACTCTAATTGGTAGATAACATTGGATTTTTACAGTATAGTAAACAATTACAACCACTTTGACAGTCATACTAGTCAAAATATAGCCTACACTTACAAATATTTTTAACGAGTGCGATAGAGCAAAAAAAAATAATAACTGTGTTATCTGACAATGGATCAAATATTAAAAATGCAATTGACAAATACCTACTTAAAAGCTATCACCCATAAGTGGCACACACGTTAAACTTCAGCCTTAATAAGGTGATAAATGGAAATACTGATATTAATCAAATTTAAAAAAAATTAGGACAATAGTAGGGAATTTCAAGCACAGCAGTTATGTGACTGGAAATTTTAAAGATTTTCGATCCCCGATGAACTAATCTCCTGTAATAGTTAAATAAGATGTGCCAACAAGATGGAATTCTAGTTTTATAGTAATAAAAATGCTAAAAATGGGTAAGATAAAAATTAACAGCGATGATTACTTACAATACTGAAAAAAACGAAATAAATATAACTGAATATACGACAGTATTTACATCAAATATTAATTCATTATGGAAGCATTTCAATAGTAATGTAGAAAAGGTCAAAACTACATTAAGTTCAAGTGTAACTTTGGCTTAGATTATATGTCAATATTTAGAAATGTCAACTTAGGATCAAAAAAAAAATCTTTTGGAATTTTGAAACAGCTCAGACACATATTTCTAGATTTGTATTGTCGCGTATCTAATATACGGTTAAGCGTGTACAAAACGTACCGATAAATAATTATTAGTATATACAGCGTGNGCGTGTACAAAACGTACCGATAAATAATTATTAGTATATACAGCGTGGCCCAGCACTCATTGACAACTTAAATAACTTTTGATCCAGTTAATATTTTTTGCTGATTTTTTTTTTTAAATAATAGTTATACGTTAGGTCTATAGCTATATCTCAATAATTAATTTTTAATATCAATAATTTTATAATATCTAATTTATTTAATTTATTTTATAATAATTTATAATATCAATAATTAAAAAAAAAATCTAAGATAG
>NW_026100845.1:0-2316 GCF_025091365.1 Daktulosphaira vitifoliae
TAATTGTTATAATTTATGTTTGTATATATATATATATATATTTGATAACTTTAATATTGGTTGATATTTAGTATAAATTAAATTTGTTTATGAAGTAGTTTCTTATAAAAAAGATATGCCATAAGGAAAGTATGTAAAAGGTCTGAACTCTTTTGTACACATCTGACTTAAAATTAAAAATTTTTAAACTAAATTACTATGTCATTATTTTAAATAGTTACTGTTTACAAACACTATTTTTTTTTTTTATTTAATGATGAGAAACCTCATGATTATTACCAGATAAATAAAATTAGTATGAAAACATGATTTATAAAAAAAAACAAATTGTAATAGAGTCAAGATAGCTTTTTTTAAAACAAAGATAATTTAAAAAGTTGTAATAAAACTTTTAATAAGTTGATGTGTTATTATTTTGAAATAAAATTAATTTATACGATTTAACTGTATTCAATATATATTTAAAACTTAATATACTCAATGACTAAAAATAAACCACATTAGAAACCACAACAATAAAATTTGTTTTAAAATATGATTATTAAATAAAGTTAATGATTTTTATCATTGAATTTGTCTTTAGCAAGTAACATACCACTATTGCTTCCCGAGTTTAATGATATATTTTCTGAAAATATCATTAGATCTTATTAGGAATAAATATCTCCGAAATTACTGTCTAAATGTTTCTGATGATCTGTCATGGGTCTTTCCACTTATTTTGATTTGAAATAAGAAATTCAGTGGAAATTGGTCGTAATTGTACGAATTCAGGGAAATATTGTTATATTAGGTCTTTAACTTCTATTTAATAACCATTGTATGAGAATGCCATTTTAAGTGATTGAGAACCCAACTACTTATCATTAATGATTACTAAGTATAAAAGGTAAAACAATCATGTTACGACTTGATAGTCCCTTATGCATAATTATTTAGTTAATTGACATTAGAGACACATATGCTTTTGCAGAATAATTATTTTGGTTCCCTTTGCAACGTTTTCGAGTCTAAGGTTCAAATTGCAATATTCATATTCGATGTGTAATCTCATTTCGGAAATATTTTTTCCGAGTTTGATAGAAAAAGCTAAGTTTATTTCACGTCATAATCAGCTCTATGAACTTTTAACTTTTAGCTCAAAATATAAATCTTACATTTATTATACAAAGTAGTCTAAAGTTATTTAGCATTAAGATAAGCTCATTTAAATCACAACAGAGTTTTTTAGAAGTTTTAATTACTACACTTCGTCAATATTAGATCGTAAAAATTATTTATTATTATTTTTTTTTATTGGTAGTATGCACAGAAAATTAAAAAAATAAAATAATACGGTAAAAGATTATTCATTTTGACACGGCATTTCTTCAGTCGTAAAATTCATGAAATAGGAGGTAGGTAGGTATTTTATATTGAATAATTTAAAATATATCGTGTTGGATTATAAATATAAAAAAAAAAAAATTACACTACACAGTGTGTTATTATTAAATTTTTAATAATAATAATAAAATAAATACTGTGTAGATTTCAAATCTAACTTAACTTTATCAGCAGTTAAATTTTAACATTCGAGTTAAAATTAAAACTTATTCAACATAATGGTTCTTTTATAATTTTCATAAAAAAAAACGGACATAAATCGTCAAGTATAAAATGGGAAGCGACACTTTGTCAAAATGAAATAATATTAACGACAATAACATATATTATGTTTATTATTTATTGCTTACATTCATAGATCCAAATAAATGTGTATCATTTCCTACAGTGGCTGTCAGATAACAACAGGGAATAAACTTAAAATAAACTTAAATAAGTATAGATACGCTTATGCTCTTTTATAAACAAGCTAGTCACACACAATTTTCTATTATGTACAAAATAACCAATGACGAAAATTTAACAAAACAACATACCTAGTGATACAATAGACTTCCTATGTATAGTTGTCATTGGTTAGCCAAAGTGAAATTTATAGTAATTTAAGTTAGACTTCGCATTTAAGTTCACTCAACAATTCTTAGAACTGTATTCGATTGAAACAGAGTATTTGATTTCATTGAATACGAAATTGTATTGAATTCTCTCCCTCCGCAAAATCTATTTAAGTCCCAGGTGACGATGCTCTTATCTGACAAGAACAAACAGTTTATATGACCGTAAAAAATTGAATCAATGAGCTGAAAAATTCTATTTGTGTTGTGTGCGAAACAAATCTCAATACTTGTATTTGAGGTATAGTTACTAATGCTGAGGATAAGTAAGTGATTTCAAGCGAATAAAATGTAGGGATATATTTTACCTTGGTTC
>NW_026100846.1:0-2316 GCF_025091365.1 Daktulosphaira vitifoliae
TACGTTTGATAAAAATAATTTTTTTGATTTGCTTCGAACATAACAACATAAAAATAATTTAAAATTAAAAAAAATTAAACAGAGCTCAAGGGCATAGATTTTTCTGGAGGCGTGCAAATACCGACCCTTTTTTAATCAAAAGAATCATCTGTTTTTCCCCAAAAATACAACAAAACTACTAATTTACATATCAGTAAATTATAAGATTTTGGCTTCGATGCGAAGCTGAGAAAGTATTGGTTTTACTAAGATGAGTTTTTTTTTTTTGTTTCTGTTACCACTTTTTCTCAGCTCTCACCGAACCGATTTCTTTCAATGATACGTTTTTTACTTTAAATTGCCATAACTTTTTTAAAAACAACCAAATCAATTTAATTTTTTTTTATATAAATGTATGATATCATTACCTTTCATTTGGTATATATTTTTTTTTATATATGACCCTTTACTTGCCCACAGGGGGGATTTAAAATGACAACTTTTTCACAAAAAATATACTTTTTCAACTTAAATTTTGAAAGTGTTCCGGAATATATGAGGTATTTACCTATCATTCAGTATATTTTTTTTATAAATCTGATCTTTAATCAGCCCATATGGGTGATTCAAAATGACATTTTTTTCAAAAAAAATTAAATTTTGAAAGTGTTCCGAAAAGTCTGACACTTTTATATATATCTTAAATTAAAGCAAATGTAATTTACTTTAGTATGCAAAAAAAAAAAATTGACCTCTGGACTTGTCTTCAAGGTGAAAATGCTATTTTTGTGTGAAAATTCTCGATTTTATATTTAAAATTTTTAACTTTATAATGCTATAATTTATTGAAAAGTGTATGGATCAACACAATTTTTTTGTGAGACATAATATTTATATCCCTTTTTCATTCGACATACATTATCTTAATCAAGATATTAATAAGGAACTAGCAGATTATGTAGCTTTTGGAATAATACACCAATTTTTTAAAATTAAACACTATCTAAACATTTGCATCGAAACGTTTTTTTTCTTTTAGTAATTTTAATCACTGTCAGATATCATTATACTTGATCCAATTATACCACGTCAACACTGTGCCGCAACCTCCCTGTGCTGGGATTTTTTATCATAAACTTTCACAAAAATCAACCTTAAAGGATTAACAAAATAGGTTAAATATGTTATTTTTCATATTTTTAACATATTAATAAATAAAATCAGTATTAATTTAAAACAATTTTTATTTATGTCAATACTTATTTTTTAATAATAAGTAATACTATCAAAACTTAAAAGTGATAAAAAAAGTCTAATTAGAGATTTAAAAACAGCGTTTTTTTAAGTTGAAAAAGAAAAGTATATTTTTGTTTATTATAATTTCTTTGCAGAATAATGGTAATTAATATAAACCAATAGTACTTAGTATTAAGGGTGTAATAAATTAGTAGTAATATGTATTTAGGAAGCATTATAATAATAACTGGTAATTAAGGGAGAGAAAATAGGAATANAAGCATTATAATAATAACTGGTAATTAAGGGAGAGAAAATAGGAATAATTAGTAATTAAGGTTGTGAAATATAGTAATAAGGGAGAGAGAAAAAAGTATTTAAGAGTAGTTAATAATTAAGGGTGAATAATAAAGAGTAGGTAGGGGGAAGTATGTAATTAAGGGGGTATACTAAAGAGTAATTAGGTGGAAATATGTAATTAAGGGGGTACACTAAAACAGTAGTTAGGGGGAATATTAATTAAGGGGTTTACTAAAAGAGTAGTTAGGGGGAAATTGGTAATTAAGGGGTAATTAAAGAGGGGTTAGGGGGTTATTTTATTAATTTGTAGATTTTGTAGCTTTTAATTAAAAAAATATATAGTGTTTTATAGCTATATTTTTTTGTGTCTGTGAACGCTCAATCTCAACTCTCGCTGGACCGATTTTGATGAACATAACATTTAAAGATCACAAATCGCATCTAGTAAGACATTACCTTCAAAAATTAAAAACGTTTCTCTCGTACCCTGTAAATGGGGGAAATCCTCCAAAAAATTACAAATGTAAAAATCGCTAATTTTCGACATTTTTTAATTTTTTTTACTTAAAACTGCAATAAATTTCTTTATTGAATCTATATAACATTTTTTTATAAATCTGACCCTTTGCCTGCCTACAGGGAGGATTCAAAATGACAACTTTTTCACAAAAAATTAACTTTTTCAATTTGACTTTTGAAAATTTCCGGAAAGTCTGACCTTTTTATATATATCTTAAATTAAAGCTAATGTAATATACTTTATTATGGTAAAAAAAAATTTCGGACTTTATTTTATCTTCA